>NC_058084.1:344792131-345027961 GCF_014858855.1 Bufo gargarizans | reverse complement strand
AACAACGCTCTTTAAGCGGCAAAGTTAAAATGCCAGAGGGAGGACTGGACATGCAGAAATTACATGGTAATTTAATACCTAGCCAAAAGTATAAACACTAATGTAAACGTAATGAGGACAAATCCAATTATATAAAGAAAATATATATGACAGTTATCCTTTAAGAGCCATTCATATATGTGCAAGCTTCAGTACTTGTCAGAGCAGAAGACATCTGAGATAAAGCTGTGGTCATGGGTGGGATGTTTTCTAATACAAAGCAGATTTCCAAAACAGTAATCTGAGATTTAAAAAAATAAATCCTGAAAATGTACTTAATTTTTTCAGATTTGTACAACAAAGCAGCCACTGCCCTCTTTTTTATGCCAATCTACCCATGAAAGGTAACGGCAGGTCATTTAGGGGAAGGCTGTTGAGTAGCATCCTATCAGTCACCAAGCTAGTGAACATCAGTAACTTTTCAGTACTGGCAGAACTACAATGACAGATATCACCTCTGTATAGACAACACGGGGTCCACCATTGACAATAGGCGATTTCACAGCTTATAAGCTCCCTGAGCTCTACACAGGTCACACAGCATGACTAGAAAAATCTAGAGGTGAATGATGTCCCCTACAATGTGTTGTGTCTATGGCCTATGTGGCCGCTCTCAAACAACAAATCTCTTGACATATTCTAACCCTAATGGCCAGTGTGAAAACTGCATGATTTTTGGATCTTATTTGAAATATTATAGGGACATGGAAAATTGGTAAAAAGTTTACCAAAAAACTCTAAAAATATATATTTAACATCAAAACTGGATTTAAACAATAGGTCATTTTCTGATGACACATTCCTTTCAAGTAGAATGGCGTTTAATTATTGACTGTGAACTTACCGTAGTCCATTCATAACATGAATGGCCACCTCACCTTTCTTTCTCCGCCTGGATATGGCGCCTAGGGGTGCAGGTCCAAGAGGCAGGTCCAAGATACTCAACAATTATTGCTCAAGAACAATTGCATGGGAAATGCAAATAGTTACTGAAACAGACATGTCAGGAGAGGTGACAGGCCCTCTTTAATTTCAGCCCACCATTGAACACCACTTATATAATGTGTAATTATTAAGCCCATATCAGCATGCTTTTTTAATATAAAGTCTGTCTAAATGATACAACTGAGAGATGCTCTGAGACATTGTGGTAGTAGGGAGAAGAAGTCTATGCTTTAGCTGTGTCCAGTGGCATACCTTAAATCAGTGTTTCCCAACCAGTGTGCCTCCAGCTGTTGCAAAACTACAACTCCCAGCATGCTGGGAGTTGTAGTTTTGCAACAGCTGGAGGCACACTGGTTGGGAAACACTGCCTTAAATAAAGGCAGACCAAGTGACTGTTACAGGGCCCGGGCCGTAAAGGGGGCCCGGCACTGATCTTTCTTCTCTCCTTCCATTCTGAATTGAAAATTCAGCATTTTCAGGCAGCCGCCACTTGGGGGAGCTCAGTACAAAGACATTATTACAACTTCCATTGCACTGTATAAACTCCTGTGCACTGAGCTCCCCCTAGTGGTAGCTACAGGTAGACATCTTTGTAATATATGAAGTGAAGCAGATTTATCAGTGTATTTATGCCAGTTGTAAATACATCAAGAAACTTACTATTCAAGATAAGCGTTGTGTTATTGACACACCTGTTCCACTTTTTCCAGCACAAAAGTTTGATAAAATGGGTGAGGCTAAGTGAAGTTTTTCTTCAGCTTAAAGAGGACCTTTCACCGATTATGACACTGTGAACTAAGTGATACAGACATGGAGAGCGGCGCCCGGGGATCTCACTGCACTTACTATTATCCCCGGGCGCCGCTCCGTTCTCCTGCTATGCCCTCCGGTATCTCCGGTCACTAAGTTATGGTAGGCGGAGTCTGCCCTTGTTCTTCTGTAGCGCTGGCCAATCGCATTGCAGAGCTCACAGCCTGGGAGAAAATAACCTCCCAGGCTGTGAGCTCTGCGCTGCGATTGGCCAGCGCTAGAGCAGAACAAGGGCAGACTCCGCCTACCATAACTTAGTGACTGAAATCTCAGCCTTACTATAACTTAGTGGCCGGAGATACCAGGAGGGCATAGCGGGAGAACAGAGCGGCGCCCAGGGATAATAGTAAGTGCAGTGAGATCCCCGGGCGCCGCTCTCCATGTTTGTATTCTTAGTTCACAGTGTCATAATCGGTGAAAGGTCCTCTTTAATATAACAAATTGTAAATTTGTCAGAAATCTGGGGCATTGTGCTTTGCGTTCCACATTGCCTGGGAGTGTTGGATGCATGTGCACTGGGAAATTGGTGGTGCAAGGGGGCCAATGATCATTTTTGCTATGGGGCACCATGAGATCTGTGTACGTCCCTGTCTATGTGATCCTGAGCACAAGGCTGCCTACAGTACATAGCTATTTCTGTCCTCCAAGCTACACGCAGGGATATGATGGGCGTACAATATTCTGAAAAATATCTTGGAGTCTCTCATCATTTTGCCATATATGTTGATGCTATCTGAATCTGTTTTATATTAATGTGCAGTTTTTTTTAAGCATTGCATGGATTTTATCAACTGTAGACACATATACTGTGATATAGTCATGACGTTATTAGCATGCCTTTGTTGCTTTCGCTCATTGCTTTTTTCTGATTTGCAGACTGTGGGTTGAATGTACATAAACAGTGTTCTAAGTATGTGCCCAATGACTGCCAGCCAGACCTCAAGCGCATCAAGAAAGTGTACAGCTGTGACCTTACCACACTGGTGAAAGCACACAATACGCCAAGGCCAATGGTTGTGGAAATGTGCATCCAAGAGATTGAAAGCCGAGGTTTGGAAAATTATTTGACTTATTTTATGTATTGAATGCAAACATAACTCAGACCTTTTATGCTCATCTATGTTCATTGCAATTTCTACTTGTCTATTGAAATAATACCATCTAACCATTTAGTAAATCACCAAGATAAGGCTACTTTCACACTTGCGTTCGGAGTGGATCCGTCTGGTATCTCCACAGATGGATCCGCACCTATAATGCAAACGCTTAGATCCGTTCAGAACGGATCCGTTTGCATTACCATGAACAAAAAAAAAAAAAATTTTTTCTCAGGTGTTCAAATACTTATGTTCAGCAGTGCAAGACAAATAAATTCTTTTAAAATCATACAATGTAATTTCCAGATTTTTTTTATATTTTTATTCTGTCTCTCTGAGTGGGAATGCACCTACAATTTGAATTTCAGACTGTAGCATGATTTCTAAGTGGGAGAACTTGCAAAATCACAGGGTGTTCAAATACTTCTGTTCCTCACTGTATCTTATTTAATAAATGAGTCCAATTTTTCTTTTGTTAAAAATGATAAGTGATTCAACATATACCCACAGTTTCTCAAATTGACCAATTGTCCCATAAACAGAAAAATTATGGTGTTAAAAGCTTTAAACACTGAAAGTACACAACGAAATTGCCAAAATTAACCAACATGGAGTAATATTCATTTTTCTGTTTTCATATTTTCCTCCCTGGTTTCCCGGATCCATAAATTTTTTTATTCTTTCATTCACATAGCCTTGATTTTTGTGGGACAAGCTTTACTTTTTAATGGCACCATTTGCTATTCCATACAATGTAGTAGGAAGGTAGAAAAAAATTTAAATGTGGTGGAACTGGAAAAAAAAAATGCAGTTCCACCATAGTTTTATTGGTTTAGTTTTTTTATGTGGTAAAACTGACCTGTTACCTTCATTCTCCGGGTCAGTAGGATTACTGTGATGCCACATTTTTATAGTTTGTCATTATGGAGTGTGTAGGAATTTTTGATCATGTTTTATTACATTTTTTGGAAGGTGAAATGACCAAAAACGATGAATTGACCATTTAGATTTTTTTTCCATTCACCGTACAGGACAAATATTTTTATATTTTGGTATGCAGTTATGCTAATGTTTAGAATTTTATATCTTTTAATTTTGTTTTATTTTTTTTATACATTTTTTATTTTTTTATTACTTTAAGTATCCCTAGAGAGATATACTACGTTACTACGAAGCCTTGCCATGGGCAGGGCTTGATCAGAACTTCGCTATGACAGCCTTTAGAACCTTTAGAAATCTCTGTGCGGGGATGCTGTCTCAGTCCCCGGGAGCACAACGCTCCTGGGAGAAGACCACTCAGATAGTTGCAATTGATAACGGCATCTGAAGGGTTAAAAGTCTGTGATTATCATTATCATTGATCGCATACTCTGCCCCCGGGTATCTGCTGTGTAAAAAAGTAAGCACCCGGCTCCTGAGTGGGTACCATCAATAAAGCCCTGTCACTTATTTCAGACTTATTTCAGATGCACATAATAGATCCTCCAGTGATTTCCATAGGACTTGTGCCTGGAATCCTGAGGATTAGCTCACGCTGTAAATCATTGCAGTATTAATCCCTGTAATCACTATAACATGGTGTCTTACAAAAGTCTTAAAACACAACTGCTTAATTATTGCTGGGAAAAGTAAACACGTAGCATGAGTTACAGCGAAACTTGTGACTTTTCTCAATAGTCCTTTTCATATGAAAAAAATGAATGTTACACAATGTAACCTTTTTACTGTATTGTATAACTTTGTCTATTGTTTTGCACTTCAAACACTGTCCTAATTCTAGTGTAAGCAAGAGCATGAATACTGGTGAAGTTTCCTTTCTAAAATATTGCACACCTAACAGTGCTATGTGTGCATCATGTAAACCGACTAAAGCCCAATGCAAAAGTCAGCTCTCACTACCTTAATGGGGTTTCTTATCATACACATTTCTGGCTTATCCACATGAAATCTTCCTGATATATACTTCCGACATGAGGCTCGAATGCATTGTGCATTATACATTGACGCAGTGTTCCCCAACCTGTGCCCCAAAGCTGTATTTGCTGACTACCCAGCTGGTGGCAGCTCTTACAGGGGTATCCCCCTTCAGGGACATTCATGGCACATCTACAATATATGGCATAAATGTACAATAAGTATGGGTCCCACCTCTAGGACCCTCTCTTATCTCAAGAACGAGACCATGTCACACCCGGTTGGGAATACAGAGGTTGTCATGCATTCGTGGCTCTCTCCATTCAGTTCAATAGCGAAATAGCTGAGTGTGCTGACTTGGCTATTTTCAGAAATGGTATTGAAATGATTGGAGAGCCCGACACAACGGGAACTGATTTATGACATAGCAGCAGAGGTGGAACCCGCACCCATCAAACATTTATTTCAAATCCTGTGGCTGTTCCATAAATGTATAAATATATAAATCACAGCGAAAGGTGCACCACAACGATATGCAACTGAAAATACTGGCTAATCCCTCAAGCTGATATTAAGAACTGAGACTTTAGCCAATGTATTCCTGTCAGGAACACATCGGAGCCCTTTCGCACCACCGTCAAGGTATCTCAGCGTGGCATGGATTCCTACCACTAGACTACCTATGGTGTGTGAACCCAATCTGAGAGGTGCTAAGATACAACTTACAGCCAAGCTCCCACATACCTCCATAGTGAAATCACTCAGGTAGTGGGAGAGATAAGGCTGTAAGCCCCACCTATAACAGTCCATATGACACACAGCAGTACGGAATGGCACATTCCATAAATGTCCCAGATAGGAAAAGTCCTTTAATATTATTATCTGTGATGTCAAAGTGATATTGAAGAATGGCTGTCGGGTCAAACAGTATCATTGGCAGTTAACACTAGAGTACGAAACATGTAACTCAGTCATATCTGTGATAGACTTTATTTTCAATATCCAGTGTGGCTACACAACATGGCCCAAGAACTTGGAAAGGTTGGGGAACCTTTGCTCTAAAGTTATATTGCTGTTTCTCTAAGACAACTGAAACCTTCAGCCTAAATTGATTTGAAATGTTTAACAGTAGATTAGTAACAGGGCGTTGAGGTAAGCCGATGTTGAGCCAGTGTAACATTCCTTAAATGACCCACCCTAAAAAAATTGTTGTAGAGATGTGTTCTTCCTTAGCTTTTTTTTTTACCTCGAGATGTGTGGTGAGAGATGACCAGCTTTTTTAAAAATACATAATTTGCTATATCGTGTCATGAGATGTCTATCCTATATGTAGCCACCCAGTGGTTGTTTTGTGAATTGTCAAGAGTTCTGTTAGCGGGAGGCGGAGCTAGCAGAGCATGGTGGTGGACGCTTAGCTTTGAGCTCTTCACCGCAACACCCGGCCATATAACTTTTTAGCCGAACAACCTGTTCAAGCATGGGCAAGCTAACTAAAGAGAAAGGCAAAGAGTCGGACTGCACGCCGAGAGCCCAGAAATCACAAGGAGACTTGTCAAAGTACCTGACTAAGGTGCTGTCTTCTCCAGTTAGGCGGAAGAAAATGGTGGTGGTCGAAGCACGCTCTGAAGCACATGAGAAAGATTTGGATGGAGGAAGCTCCTGCGCTTACTCAGACAAACAAGGTGAAGCTGACCCGCTGCCAATTACGAGATCCTTCTTTAAACACTCCTTGTCGCAAGCGTTATCTCCAGTCATGAAGGAGTTAGCCGATATAAAGATGGAGGTACAGCAGATGGGGAACAGAGTTGAAGCACTCGAAAACTCTCAAACAGCAATTGTATAGCATAACAGGGGGTTGAAAACCCAGTTACAATCTCTATGTACACAGTTAAACACAGCTTATCTTTGCCTGGAAGACCAGGAAAATAGAGGACATAGGAAGAATGTGAGGATTAGAGGGATCCTGGAATCCGTCCCAGCTGAAGAGCTAACAGAGTGTGTACACCAGATCTTTTCTCTGCTGGTGGGTCAGACACGTGCGGCCGCCATCACTATCAAAAGGGCTCAGAGAGCTCTTAAGCCTAAACCCCGATGGGAGACCCACCAAAAGACACAGTCTGCACTCTTTTAATTTACCTAGATACAGCAAACATACTCAAAAAAGCAAGGGAAATGGATGACATCCTCCTGGATAATCACAAGATCCTGATCTTTGAGGACTTAACAGCCAGCACACTTGCTAAACGCAGGATCCTCCGTCCCTTAACAGCGGTATTGTGAGCTAAGAAGTTGCCTATGAGATTACTTTTCCCCTTTAGCCTCAGCACTACAATCCAGGGCCGACAGATAACTTTGTGACGACTTACCTAACATTTGGGAAGCACTAAAGATGCCACCCCTGGACATACCCTTGCAGCTGCAGAAGATCTCCCCCAGCTGCCCTCACTCCCACCGTGGCACCTATCCTCAAAAAGCAAACCCCCAAAGAAGAAGACGACGCCTATGGACTGACGCTGTGACCTATAAAGGAGACAAGGGTTTGATAGATAACCACACCACCAGGTGTGGGCCTATTGTTTTATTCTAGAAGATAGCTGTCCTACAAAAATGTTTATTTCATTGTCAAAGTTCAATCTGGCAGTGATTTGAGATTCAGCTATCCTCAGTTAGAGCCCTATAAGGCCCACTTCTCTCGGCTGGTGAACCAGTTGAGGGATGTGGAAATTGCCTAGACAGTAGTGTTTCACTTGTTTGGGCCATTTAATACCCCCCCCCCCCCCTTCCCAGTCAGGCGGAAGCCCTTCCTTATTGACCTCATAGTTAAATGTTTCTATGTGCCTTGATATGAATAGGTTCTGTTATATTTTGCATAGGCTGGGTGTGTGGAATCCCTGGTTCTACCTAGACTCTTTCACCTATGTCCCCCTCCCTGGCCTCATACACTTTGATTGTTACTGCATTTTCACGCAGGTCTGCGTCGTAAGGGCCTCTGAGCCCTTCCTCCTTGTTTATACTTATACTTACCCCTGTTTTTCGTCTTGTGTCTACTTGGAATCTTATGAACTGGTTGTGGCTGGATAGCCTTCTGTCTGACAGGTGCTATGGCTAAGGTCACAATCTACTCATTGAATGTTAATGGGATGAATATACCTCAAAAAAGAAGTCAACTACTGTATATCATACCCTCAAAAGAGAGGGTGCTGACATAGTCTTTCTACAAGAGACTCATATCAGGAACCTAATGTGATTAGTAAGTGCTTCCCCGTCTGGTACCACGCCACTTACTCCTCTGCAGTTAGAGGCGTGTCAATTGGCATTGGTAAAAATATACCATTTACTGTGACAGCCAAATTGGCAGAACCACTTGGACTCTACCTGTTTGTCAAGGGTAAGATCTTAAATAAAACGATCACTATGGTTAACATATATGCCTCCAATGTTAAGCAGGTTGAGTGGTTTTTCCAGACGTTGGGTGCCATCCAGGCATTCACAGAAGGTCTGTTGATACTAGGTGGAGACTTCAACCTGGCTATGGATCATACCATAGACTCCACCTCCAAAAACCCATGGTACTTACCAGGGTTTAGACTATTTAAACATCTCTAACGGATCACTTCCTTCTATTGTGAGTGCAAGCATAGGTACCTTCAAAATTTCAGACCATGCTCCAGTCACAATACAAGTGACGTTACAAGATCTCCCGCCTAGAGTATGGATGTGGCGTCTCAACACTACACTTTTGGGGGAGGAGGTTAATAGGGATTATATAGAACAAAAACTCAGACTATTTAAGTGGGAATGATAGTCCTCAAATTCCCATGCCTATAATATGGGAGGCCCACAAGGCAGTTATTAGAGGGGAATTGATCAGTTTTAGAACTAGAATAAAGAAGCAAAGAACCCAGCAGCTGGACTCTCTACTACTACAAATGTCTACCTTAGAAACCTTACATAAGACAAATCAAACTACTGAATTACAAAACACGCTTATATCTCCATGTCTTCAGGTTAAGGACCTCTTAAATATTAAAACAGCCAAAATAATGCAATCACTGCGTTTCAAGTACTACTCCCTTGGGGATAAAGGCTCTAAACTGATGTCTAACTTACTACGCTCACAAAGAAGCAAAACATTTGTCCATGCAATTAAGACTAAAGACTAAATAAGGTAATAGACTCACTACCACACCTGCCATAGCAAAATAGTTCTGTAAATTCTACACAACTCTTTACAATTTAGAGAAATAGGACCCAAAGTTAGGCTCAAACCAATACCATTTAAACACATGTATTGACTCATTTCTCCAATCTATTACAATATCCACTTTATCTGCATACAACAAGGCCAAGCTCCTACAGCTCTTCACATTAGAGGAGGTAGATAAGATTCTCTGCACTATACCTTTCAGGCAAAAGTCCAGGCCCAGATGGGTACCCTATCTACTATTATAAGAAGTTCAGAAATATTCTGACCCCATATTTTGTAAGGCTCTGTAATGACCTACTGCAGGGTTTAGCCCTCCCTGCCCAAACCCAGGAAGCTCACATCACCATCATCCACAAAGAGGGGAAAGATCAGGTGTTATGTGGTAGCTACAGACCCATTTCTCTCCTTAACACGGATCTGAAGTGGTGGGCCAAACTGCTGAGCCACAGGATTGCTTCTTTGCTCCCTGGTTTAGTTGGTGAGGAACAGGTGGGATTTGTTCCGGGTAGGGAGGGCAGACATAATGTTAGCAGAGTCTTGCATGCAGTTTTCCACACTAAAGCCAAAAAAGGGCCCCTAGTTCTGTTAGGAACCGACGCAGATAGAGTAAACTGGCAATTTATGCATCGAACTCTTGAATCTTTCGGGTTTCCAGATAGGTTTATAAATGCTATCTTCACACTATACTCCTCCCCTACAGCTTGCATACTAGTAAACGGTACAAAGTCGGACTCCTTTGTCATTAGAAATGGTACCAGACAGGGATGCCCACTCTCCCCTACGCTCTTTATACTAACATTGGAAACACTGCTTCTGAAGTTTAGACAAACCACCTCCATCAGAGGCCTAAGAAAAAACAACTATGTCCACAGAATGGCAGCGTTCGCAGACGATTTATTTTTACTAATCTCAAATCCGGAGACAGCCATGCCATTTGTGATGGACATATTTGAGGCATTTGGCAAGGCTTCTAATTTTAAAATTAATTTTGATAAGTCTGAAGCCTTGGCAATTTCGCTATCTCCTTCTCAATTGCAGAGAATAAAAGATATGACCCCTTTCAAATGGCCTCCTACTGCGATTAAGTATTTAGGGAATATGGTTCCTGTCAACCCGAACCTGCTCTTCCAACTCAACTATGCTCCCTTACTACATAAAATCCAGGCCTCTTTGGTGGGTTTCTCCATGCCCATGATGTCCTGGCTGGGAAGAAAGAATGTGTTGGTTACTTACTTACATTCTCATAATATTAGCAAAGACAGGTGCACTCTGCGGTCTTACTAAATCCTCAAACTGATGTTAAAATTGAGAGATTAGCCAACATGTCCTACTATGGAGGACATGTCTGAGCCCGAGCACCGCGCCAAGGTTTCTCAAGTAGCTCGGGTCCTAACACTCACCTACGTGAGCCATATGGGCAATACCAGCGGCCAGTGCGCCTCCTTCTCCAATTAAGTATTTAGGGATTATGGTTCCTGCCAACCCGAACCTGCTCTTCCAACTCAACTATGCTCCCTTACTACAAAAAATCCAGGACTCTTTGGCGGGTTACTCCATGCCCATGATGTCCTGGCTGGGAAGAAAGAATGTGTTGGTTACTTACATTCTCCCACAACTGCTATATCTGTTCAGTTCACTTTAAATCTCAGTACCTGGTGCATTTCTTGATAAACTGAAGTCGATTATCAGTAGCTTCCTCTGGGCTAACAAAAAAGCCAGGTTGCCCTTTTCCCTCCTTACCAAAAAAAAGAGGCATGGGAGTATCTCTTTACCAGACATTAACGCATATTTGCAAGCCATTCACTTGGAAAGGTGGTTAACACTATCACTCGCTGATCCGGTTCCTATACATATCGACATGGAAAGAGCCCTACTGGGAAGCCATAGAGAATATTTGTAATGGTACAACACACCATTGCCAATTAAACTAGAATTAGTGTGTGAGCTAACCAGAAGTACCATTTCTAGATGCCATAGATCTAGTGCGTTAAACATTTGTCTCCACTAACCCCACTCCATGTATTGCCACAGATCCTTGTGGAACGACCCTAGAATTTTGTCGTCAGTCTCTAGGTATATAATAAGAGACTTATCTCAATCTAAAGCAAATAAGGATTATTATATGGCTATCACTGGGGAACCTAGTGGAGTGGGAAACATTTAGCAAAAATTGTATTTTGAGCTATCCTGCAATAAGTTAAAAAAAAATCCAGACACCTAACCGTGCCTGACCCTTTCTGGTTAGAAAACTATGTGTTACTGCCTTCACTTCACTGCCACCTAAATGCCTTTCACTAATTTATAAACAGCTGTTGTCACCGCGCGACCTCCACGAACCTAGTTATTTGGAAGAGTGGGAATGGGAGCTAAACATTACATTAGACGATCCAAGTAGATCCTTCACCGGATAAACTTGTCACCTTTGGATTGCTGTTGGAGGTGCTTATCGGGTACTGGTAGCTTATCACATATCTGGTGGTTGTGTCCCAAAATGAGAACATTTTGGACAGAAGTGGATTAATAAAATATGTTCCATTAAATGAAAACTATCTGCCCCACTTGTGCTACTCTGGCTGCCAGAAGGTCGCTTTAGACCAGATAAGTCAAATCTGGCCACACTCATGATCATGGCAGCAAAGCTTCTCATCCCGTTGAAGTGGAGAGACCTTTACCCCCCGACTATCACTATGTGGTATGAAAAAATGGCCAATATATGTCGTATGGAGGAACTAGCAGGCTGGGAGACCAAGAATGGAAATATGCCAACCGTGGCTTACACATATGAGAGAGAAATTGGAGTTAGACTCAGTGAAATAATTCCAGATAAGCTCCTGGGTTGTCAAGATGTAACCAGTTCATATAATATCTGTATATGATACTTATCATGATTATAGACCCAAGTCGACACCTTCCCCCCATTTCCCACTATCTCTCTTTTTTTGTTTTTGTCTTTCCTTAAGTTTACACATGTGCCTACTTAACATGCTTTTCGGAGCAATCAGTAATTTACTTATTATACAGCATTACAGATTCCTTGATGCTTGTGTTGCAAGGCAGAACAGCCTCTGATTACTTCTTTATTATATATTGAATCTGTTTGGAACTTTGCCTATGCTGTTTCTCTACATAGTGATTTGTAACCCATTGTATACATGTCTGTTATGTTAACAAATTTAATAAAATGAGAATTGAAATGAGAGTTCTGTTAGCAGGTGGCAATATTGTATTGAAAAATTGGAGTCTTTAACCAAATTAAAGCTAAGTTAAAGGTGGCCACATCTTGTGTGATACAGCCAGTTTTCTGGGCAACTTAGTCTTTTGTGTTACAGCAGCCACAAGATTGAATGTAGTGAACTGAATTCCTTTTGGATCCTTAGGTAAATTTGTTGTGAGGATATTCTCAGATTTTGATACATAATTATGATATGTATTTGGGTAATCTGACAAGGTGTATGCACATTCCTGTGATGGCACACCGATCACAATGGTTGTGGATTTTTCAGTATACGGTACAATCAGGTCACCATTGCTCATGAGATCTGATGTGTGCATCATCAGAGGATGCCCCAGGCTTGTCCTGCTAAGCACAGAAAGAGACCCAAACAAGAAAATTAGCATAGGAATGTTATACGTCTGTAAACTATGAAATTAGCTCATACGCATCTGGTATATATTAGGCTGTGGGTTGCTCAGAAATCCCTGTGGTGCCCATGGTGGCCTCCAGTCCTGTTACGTTGTCTTGTGGTTCTTAGCATTACACTGACATTAGATATCACTAAAGAGTTGCATTGTCAGGATTAATGCTATACTTTTCCAGCTGAGCACGCAATACTCAGTACGGATGCAGACTTGCCTGCTTGACTGCATCATTATTATCATTATTATCTGTAGGAAGATTAGAAATGACTGAAATAAAAGACTGAGCCATATGGCTGGTGGAATGGATATAGATAGATAGATAATCACTAGTGTTGATCGAGCACCAAAGTGCTTGTGTGCTCAAGTAGAACACTTTGCGATGCTCGGGTGTTATACCGAGCACAATGGAAGAACCCCAGGTACCCCCTGCTCTGAAGAGGGGAGGGTGTCGGGACTCTAGTTTGGCTTAGGAGTCCCTACTCTGACTCCATATATAGCTATGTCTATATACGGAGTAAGTGCTTGGGGACACCCCAGTGTATTTAAATCTAATTTAGCCTGTATTTTAGAAAAGTTTCTGCTGGGATTCAAACTCACAACCTTCTGTATTAGAGGCAAGGCACTTAACCACTCAGCTATAACAGCTGCATAGCCAGGTACTTAAAAAAAATATATATATATAAATAAATTTGAGACTTCTACTGTACTGTACTTCTACTGAGACCTATATAGTAGAAGTCTCATTTTTATTTTTATTTTTTGTGACTGACTATGCAGCTATATAGTGTAGTGTAGTGTTCTGGGCTGTGATGGAGAAACTTTGATTTAAATACACTGGGGTGTCCTCAAGCGCTGACTCCATATATGGACATAGCTATATATGGAGTCAGAGCAGGGACTCCAAAGACGCGGACTTGCACTGAGGGATTCCTTCACTGTACAGCGATCTTCTGCATTGAAATAGAGGCTAAATTAGATTTAAATACACTTACTCGAGCATCGTGCTCGAGCACACGCGGAATGCACCAGAATGCATTCCGTTGCGTTCCCATGACGCACAGAAAAACTCTGAAAGCAGTGTTTTTATGTCTGGCATGGGATGCGGAGCAAGACGGATCATGACACACAATGTAAGTCAATGATGCCGGATCCGTTTTTTCGGACACAAAAGAAAACGTATCCGTCCCCCATTGACTTATAATGGTCTTAGAGATGGAGCTGTCATGGCTATTTTAGAGATAATGCAACCGGATCCATTTATAACAAATGCAGCCAGTTGTATTATCATGACGGAAGCGTTTTTGCAGAACCCTGCCTGATCAAGGAAAAAGGCAGATGTGAAAGTAGCCTTATTGTGTGTGAATAATGTAGTTTATTAACATCTCATTTTATTCTTTTTACTTTCAGGCTTAAAGTCAGAAGGTCTCTACCGAGTCTCGGGTTTTACTGAGCACATTGAAGATGTAAAAATGGCCTTTGATCGAGGTGAGCTTTCATTTTAACCACTTATTGGCAAATGCCATTGGGGGCAGGTAATATACTGTAGATAAACATCTGTACCTGACAAAAATTGGGAAGAAATGGTATCCTGCAAGCAAATAACCAGATTCCCTGTCTGGGTGCAGACATTTGAGGCCCGCGTCTGCTGATCACACATGAACCTATGCACGGATAGCCACGATATATTGGTTAGGTCAGTGATGGTGAACCTCTTAGAGACCGAGTGCCCAAACTGCAACCCAAAACCCACTAATTTATCGCAAAGTGCCAACACGGCAATTTAACCTGAACACCAATATCATATATCTTCCATGTACTTTATCATTTAGCTATAATAACCTGCCTACATTCAACGTGCTGCCTGTGCTGTTCATAGCATGTCCTGCACTGATAAATGGCAGGCAAATTCTAAGGCACATTGGTACACCATAGACTTTCTCCAGGGTGCGGGTGCCCACAGAGAGGGCTCTGAGTGCCGCCTCTGGCACCTGTGCCATAGGTTCGCCATCACTGGGTTAGGTGATAAGCCTAGGTTTAGTTTCTGACAGTCAGATCTCTGTTCCTCCAGAGCTTCCAAAGATAGATGAAACAGTAGTACGACAGGCTGGGTTTTAACCTATCTAATCTATTGACCTACCAGAGATCTCCTCTATCCATAGAAATAACATAATGTTTAGTCAAATTTGAGTGTTAATAGTGGAGATGAAAAATAGATCTGATAGCTGAACAATCTTTTGCTCTGTAGCACAGCAATTGTGGGAATTGTGAGTAGCAGAAGAAATCAGTCATATAATATAAGCGGTTAACCGTACATTTTATAGCAGAATTTGATGCAGTTTTTAGAGCCAAACACAGGAGTGGATCCAAAAAGAAGTAAAAGTATATAAAAGTAAAAAAATAAATAAAAATGAACCAAATTGATGCATTTCCTCTGTTTCGTGTCTCTTCCTGCACTGGACTAGGCTGGACATGCACATTAAATGCTGTGGACATAACGCTCATTCGGACAATAACTATTCCTTCCGTCCCTGATATACATGCATACATGGCATGTGTTATCAACAGGGACAGGGGAGTAGGCTGCTACCAGACAATACTTGAGACAGCTTATGCCACCAAGAACAAGAGGATCATCTGCCCATCTTAGAAGTCAGGAGGCCCCCATACATTAGATTGCCAGCAGGTTCGGCCAATTGAAGGAGTTCTCAGGAAAGGTCATCAATATCAGATCGAAACCCCCGCAATTAGCTGTTTCAGGCTGCCATAGCGCCAGAAACTGACAGTGTATGGAGTGGAAGCAGAAGGCGCCATACAATGTCTAGTTTCCCTCACCATGGCAGATCGAAACAGCTGATTGGTGTGGGTGTCACACATCTGATATCCTCCAGTCTTATCCTTTGATGACCAGATAGGTCTTTAGCTCGGAAAACCCCTTTAATGTGTATGTGTCCATCTTTGCACTGCACATGGCTCACTGGCTGGTGTTTGAATTTTGTATGCATAAAACTAATGGGGAGATTTATAATTTATAATTGCGCCTGAAAAGTGTCGTTAAAAAGTCGCAAACTGCGTGTTTGCAACTTTTTAAATGCATCTTTTGAATAAATAGTTGCAAGTCACACAGACAGTAACAAATTTATCTTCAATTTTGGTGCTAATGAAGCCAGAAATCGATGGCAGCTCTGGGTTGTCGTAAACGTATGCACGAACTGCCAGAGGATGCACCTAATTTATTATGAGTGCTGGCTTCAATACGTCTCCACGTAAGTATTTTAGGGACAATTTGACAGAATAGCATTGTGACAGACTCTATTAGTGTTAGATGTATGCTGTATATAAAGAGGACCTGTCACCTCTCCTGACATGGCTGTTGTAGTAACTATGTACATGCATTCCCCGTGTAATAACTATTATTGGAGCATCTATTCTCATGACTCTATGTTGTGCCATTCCTTTATTATTTCTATTAGAAGTTATGAATTAATTGCCAGCAGCTTGCAGTAAAGGTACAACTGGGTGTTACCAGTTGGGGGTGTGTCCCTGCACAGTCTGACCGCAGCACTGATTGGACAGAGACATACACACGTACAACTAGTAACACCCAGCAGTACCTTTACTGCAGACTGCTGGCAATTTATTTGTAAACTTCTAGCATAAATAATAAAGGAATGGCACAACATAGAGCCATAAGAATAGATGCTCCAGAATTTTTATTACATCGGGAATGCAAGTAGTTACTAAAACAGACATATCAGGAAAGGCAATCTTTAAATAAAAGTTCCCAAAAATATGAACCAAAAATGACTTTTCGGATGCAGTGAACTTTCTGCTAATCTAGATACAACACTAAATGCCATTTTCCATGATGACTGAAATGTGCCATTAATAATTTACATGACCAAATATCTGCATGATGGGGAGCTGGGGGTTTGATTTCAACAACACAAATGTGTATTGCAGTCTGTTCACTGGAGCTGAAGGTTTTGAAACTGCTCGGTCATGGTGTAATCAATCCTGACACTACAAATAAGATGTCATCCTGAAATATTCATGGACACGGTCGGTGGGAAAATGGTATTGGGTTTCCCAAGGAGCTTTATCTTTTCATACAGTAAAACATAATCATTTTACTTGTGTAGTCATAAAAGAACATAAATCTAAGAGAGCTTCAATATAGGTATACAATTCTTCTGATTTTCAGCTTTGTCCAGATTCAGGGTCACAATATAGCCACATTTTAGTATCTGTATTGTGACCATAACATCCAGACCTCCCTTAGGGCGGTGTACACATGATAGATAGAATAGATCGATAAATAGATGGAATCAATTAGATAGTTAAGATAGATTAGATAGATAGATGAGATAGATACTGTAGATAGATAGATGAGATAAGATCAGTGGCGTAACCAGAGTGTTATGGGCCCCAGTGCAAGCTTTGGAAGCGGCAGATATTCTTACTAAGGGCTCTTTCCCGTGCGGCTAGTCCGCTGCATGAATGAAGGCCAAGCCCCATTTCGGACAGCGGAGACACGGAGCAGTAACATGATTGACTGTGATCTTTTTACTACAAAATCACAGTGAGATAAAGTTGTCACCGTGATTTTGTAGCAAAACGATCATAGAGAGGCAAAGAGCATTACCAATCATGTTACTGCTCCGTGTCTCTGCTGTCCGGAGCGGGGCTTGGCTGTCTTTCACACAACGGATTAGCCACATGGGATCCGCTCGTGTTAAAGAGCCCTAAGCCCAATGCATGACTACACTCACCCAGTCCTAATAAAATCTGGTCCTACCTCATCCAGGGTGTCGCTGGCGTCGGCGTGATGTCCGCTGGATCCAGAACAAGGTCCCTGTGGTGAGAAAAAAAAAATAATCACAGAAGGAAGGGATGGTGACTGCCCCTGTGAAATCACCAGCAGGGGGCGCTGTGCTGGCCTGGTAGACTGAGCTATGCCAATGTATAGCAGGGTAATTTAGGACCAGGGGTCGAGTGGAGGGGGAACGCATGGGAACGGCGTTCCTGCACTTTTTTCATGGCAGGAACGCCGTTCCCTTTCAGCCTCAAGCCAGGAGAACGCGGCTGAATCAGAATCAGATGGAGACGGAGCGCACTGTGCAGGGCAGGCTAAGGGAGGAGGGGCAGCTTCAGTTGAGAGGAAGCTGTCTGTGCGGTGCTGCTGCCTGCGACTGCCTCACTGTGACTCCTCTCATGATGTGTAGAGGTCATGAGTTCAAATCCCAGGACAAACTTTTGTAAAAGTGTTTTTTTTTTTTTATAAGACTTCTACTGTTACCTAGTTTACTGATACCTAGTGTACAACCATACACATGACAGCTGCCCACTGTGTATGGATGTAGCAGAGCTGGGTGTGTTGGGGCAGCTGTCATGTGTATGGTTGTACACTAGGTATAAGTAGAAGTCTTATTTTTTTATTTTTAAGCAACTACCTTGACAGCTTTTATGGCTGTGAGGGTAAATGCCTTGCCTCTAATGTGTAGAGGTCATGAGTTCGAATCCTAGAACAAACTTTTCTAAAAGTGTTTTTTTTTTTTCTTCTGATACTTCTACTGATACCTAGTTTACTGATACCTAGTGCACAACCATACACATGACAGCTGCCCCAACACACCCAGCTCTGCTACATCCATACACAGTGGGCAAAGTTACCTACAGTAGAAGTCTTATATATTTTTTTTTTAAGCAACTAGCTAGACAGCTTTCATAGCTGTGAGGGCATATGCTTTGCCTCTGATTTGTAGAGGTCATGAGATCGAATCCCAGGACAAACTTTTCTAAAAGTGTTTTTTTTTTTTTTTTTTTTTTAGTCCGCAGCTACACAAATTACAGCATGCTAGATTTTCTGTGCTTTTTTATTTTTTGGAGGGGGGGGGGGGGGTTGCAGTGGATCTTGGGTGAGTTCCCACACTTTTTTTCCCAGGACTTGACCCCTGTTTAGGACATTTCCCCTAAGTGCTACCACACAGTACTAATGCCCACCTTGTGGCCTTTCACAGTAATTAAGCCCACCTTGTGGTCCCTTCACAAAAGTTATGTCCTTCTTGTGGCCCCTCAAAGCAGTTATGCCCACCTTTGTTCCTGTCTCAGTAGTTATGCCCAGATATGTGCCCCTCAAAGTAGTTATGCCAAATATGTGCCCCCTCACAGTAGTTATGCCCAGATATGTGCCCCTCACAGTGGATATGCCCAGATATGTGCCCGCTCACAGTAGTTATGCCCAGATATGTGCCCCTCACAGTAGTTATGCCCAGATATGTGCCCCCTCACAGTAGTTATGCCAGATTATGTGCCCCTCACAGTAGTTATGACCAGATATGTGCCCCCCTACAGTGGTTATGCCAGATTATGTGCCCCTCACATTAAATATGCCCACATATGTGCCCCTCACAGTGGTTATGCCAGATTATGTGCCCCTTCACAGTAGTTATGACCAGATATGTGCCCCCCCCCCTACAGTGGTTATGCCAGATTATGTGCCCCTCACATTAAATATGCCCACATATATGCCCCTCACAGTGGTTATGCCAGATTATGTGCCCCCCTTACAGTAGTTATGCCTTCATATATTTGCCCTCTCATAGTTATGCCTTTATATGTGCCCCCCTCACAGTAGTTATGCCAGATATGTGCCCCCCTACAGTGGTTATGCCAGATTATGTGCCCCTCACATTAGATATGCCCACATATGTGCCCCTCACAGTGGTTATGCCAGATTATATGCCCCCCCTCACAGTAGTTGATATATGTGCCCCCTCATAGTTATGCCTTTATATGTGCCCCCCTCACAGTAGTTATGGCAGATCAGGTGCCCCCTCAGTAGAGATGCCCACTTTTGTGCCCCCTCACTCTAGTTGTAGTTGTGCCCATCAACCCCTTCCTCTTTGCCCCCAGTCTGCAGAGTTAGGAAAATAAAAAAAAACCACATACTTACCCTCTTCCCTGATGTTGCGCTGCCACACTCACATCGCGCTGCTGGCTGTACTGAAGGCAGTTTCCCGGGCCTTCAGAGCTCCCCCCACAGCCAGCAGCGCGATGTGCGGCCAGGAGAGGCAGCGCTGGAGCTCCTGCTTCACTGATGATCTGGATACAGCCCGGCAGTGACAAGAACTACCGGGCCGAGTGTATGTGAGTGAATGCGCGCGTCCCCCCTCTTCCTCCTCCTCCCCTCTGTGCAAACCTCCCGCACCTTGCCTCATATTAAACATGTAATGGAGTGCCCTGATGGGGGCCCGGCATTGTCACTGTACTTCATGACGGGCACCGTCACAGCGCTTCATTACATTTTAGTACAGCAAGCCCCCTCCCCCAGCCAGGCCCGGTTGCACCTCCTGCGACTGCGATCGTTGAGCCCCTGAATAAGATAGAGAGATAGATAGATATATAATATATATAGATAGATAGATAGATAGATAGATAGATTCAATTAGTTAGGATAGATAGATAGGATAGGTAGATAGAATCAATTAGATAGTTAGGATAGATTAGACAGATAGATAGATAAGAGAGATAGATATATTGATAGATATATTGATAGATAGATAGATGAGATAGATACTATAGATAGATAGAACATGCCCATTTAAACATGGTGGGGACTGAATAGATGTCCCCAGTTTCTTTGTGTGTTTATGGCTATAAGATTTTCCTTGTTCTGTTGGCAGTAAGTTTCTTGTACGGGGAACCAAAAGCTGCGTTGTCACGTGGTCAGTACATGTGAAACAGGTGCGGCATGTTTTGGATCAGACCCTACTTGTATGAATGGATTTTACTGATCCCCTGTTGACAGAGCCAATTCATTGAGAAATGGCATTCATAGAACAAAAGATCAGTTTAATGTCCCGATGGGTGCAGCTGTTGTTTTTCTTTGTTCCTTAAATGATTTTAATTGTTTATTGGGAGTCTAGATGAAAGCTTTGCAAATAGTCCAGCACATTATTATTGCGGTTAGAGGAAATAATAAAGTACAGAATATTCAGCTACAGGGCATGCCTCGTAGAACATGCACCCAGCGCTGGAGAAACAGAGAGCAAACACCTGTAACACCCCAGAGTGGTGTTACCACTTCTGCACTTTGCTACTGTCTTTATTGGTCTAACGCCATGTCATCTTATGCATTTATTCCAGGTCCTCCACACTGTGCATTTCTAATGTTATGTAGCTGTTAATGTAATGCGCCTGGTTCACCAGCAGTTAGCAGAAAACACGGCAGAGCTATATTTAGATAGAATGGAACCTTCCATTCCATTCTAGCCCCCCTCTTGAGAAGGGTAGGGCAGAAGTTCTAGTCAGTCTAGCTTACCCCCATATAGGGGAAGGGTGTGCAGGGGCACGTCTCTGCTGAACGTGCCCACGCCAGCCAGAGCACCTTAAGCTCTGCTGGCCATGGAGGCCAAAGCTTGAAGCCTCAGGAGCCAGGAGGAAAGTTCCCTGGCATAACCTAGAGTCAGACTACAAAGTGAAGTGCAGCATACAGAAGAAGCTGGGTTATACAGCCAGCCTGTCAGTACAGTAGAGTCAGAGAGAAACAGATATAACAGAGTGGAGTTTGCCTGCCAGTTTCATGCTAAAGCCTGCTGGAACCAAGAGAAAGCCTGTAAACCACCGTATCCAGGTAGGAGTGCTGTAAAACACATGAAGAGACATTTTAGGCCACACTATACCACTCGGCATTCCTACACCTGGGTCGCGTTATAGAGGGCCCTAGGGGGAGGCGCCCGTTGCACACCCAGCTACCAAGTATTTGTATAATGCCTTGCTCAATGCATCTTCTTAAGAAGAACATGCCTATGTTAAAGGAATCCTGATGATTATTAAAAGACTTGTCTGGTTTGGAAAACCATTTTTAGAATACCCTTTAGGGCTTTCTGGATTAATACAGGGAGTCCTTAGTTCAGTATCTTTATAAGCTGGATCAGAGATTGGCTAGAGTAGAAAGATTCTTGCTCCCTTCTGGACCCGGGATATCTAGGCATTACCAGAATGGTCAATGATTTCAATGAACACAATGCAACCTTGGGCCGCAGGGAAACCGACACTTCCCCTGTGGACTTAGCAGCAGTAAAACAACCTGTGGTCCGCTCATTTTAAGAAGACTCTCTTAATAGAAATACAACCAATGCTCTTAATCTGAGAATGCATTTTATTGAATAAATATTCCTTTCTATACTGTTTTAAAGGGGCTGTCTCAGATTTTAAAAATGTACAATTACAGCAGAAAATATGATAAAATTAAAAATAACAATTACTCACCTTTTAAATCCCCCAGCCAACACTTCAGTGGCCTTCAATGGTCTTTATATACTTTCATACAGCAATGACATACAGGACATCCACAAGTATATGCAAACACAATGCAACATCACTCTGCAAGCATAAAATATATAAACTAATAAATATATATTTATAAACTAATAATATATGCACTATGTAAAAATGAATATGAGGTTTTTATAACATTTTTGTGTCAAAATCATTTGTGCCCATCCACCACTGCATAGTGACCTCTTTTGGACGAGAACCTACTGTATATGATACCTCTCCTTGTGCTAAGGCTACTTTCACACTAGCATTTTTACTGTATCCGGCAGGGTTCAGCAAAAACTGTTCCGTTACTGATAATACAACTGTCTGCATCCGTTATGAACGGATCTGGTTGTATTATCTTTAACATAGCCAACACGGATCCGTCATGAACTCCATTGAAAGTCAATGGGGGACGGATCCGTTTTCTATTGTGTCAGATTGTGTCAGAGTTAAATCCGTCCCCATTGACTTACATTGTGGGTCATGACGGATCTGTCTTGCTCCGCATCCCATGACAGAAAGCAAACCGCAGCATGCTGCGGCTTGCTCTCCGGTATGAGAACGCAACCAAATGAAACGGAATGCATTTTGGAGCACTCTGTTCTGTTCAGTTACGTTTTTTCCCCATTGACAATGAATGGGGACAAAACGGAAGCGTTTTTTCTCCAGTATTGAGACCCTATGACGGATCTCAATACCGAAAAATAGAAACGCTAACGTAAAAGTAGCCTTACTGGCTTTAAATGAATTCAGGGAGAGCGAATGCTGTACACCAAACAGTCAGGGATGAGATTCTTGTACAAGTTGATCACTTAACTTCAGTTGTCAGTCTTGTCTTTTCTACCCTAAAGCCGTTCTCTAAAAATATCTTCTAAGAACTGGAAAAAATCCAAAATTAAAATTCTCTTGGCATGAATTGATGTAGACTTTTATTTGTGTGTTTTGTACACATTTCTATGAATGTTTATGTTCTTAACAGTCATTAGGAAAATTGAGTTCTGGTAATTTTGTTTCCATTTTATCAGAGAAAACTATCAATATCCGCAGTTTCCTTCATACACCGCTGAACTTAAATGGGTTGTGCAAGAATGGCTGGACCTGTAAAGGGAAACTTACCTGCTTCACCGCGGCGGCACCCCACTCCCTCTCCTCCAGGCCTGTGATGCTCACCTGGGCTCCCTCACTGTAAACATTATGTTTGATATGGCCGCAGGCAATGACTGGCCACGGCGGTGACCGGCTTCTCTTATGTCATGACAGATGGTCAAATGACGCAAGGGTATTTGGTCTCCATCATGGCCAAGTGGCCCCCATTCTTGCGCAACCCCTGATTAACTTGGACAATTTTTACTTTGCGGGCCACCTCCTAAGACAAGTTGTTTCTGCGAGTACCTGACATAGCCAGAGGTACTGCTGTGGAAAGCAATGCATTTCACAGCATCATGTACATTAAAAGGGGTTGTCCAAGATAATGAAAAAATGTTTTAAAATACAAAAAAAATAAAACAACAATACATATTCACCCGGCGTGTACTGTTGAGGAAGGTGATTGGCTGCAGCGGTCACGTGCAGCATCCAGGCACGTTACCACTGCTGTTTAAAAAAAACTAATAGAGGTAGGAATACTAAACAACCGCCTCAGAGAACGGCACTGGAGAAATGGGTGAGTATAAAATCTTTTTTAAGACATTATAGGGGTTTTCCAAGATGTTTATTTATCTCTGACAACCCCTTTAAGATTAGTTGCCATTCAACAGAAGGTTTTAACATAGAGTTAGGCCCCATTCACACTACCATATTTTTGGTCCACATCTGATTGGTGACTTAGATAACACTCAGACCACATGTGATTAGTGATCTGCGCATACATCCAGGTATTTCTAAAGGGTTTACTTATTTTAATATAAATACATATGATACAAAATAACAGATTTTCATGTCTCTGGGCTATTGCATTTTACATTTCTACAGTAAATGCGTCTCTAAGCCAAAGCTTGCATGCTTTTTGTGTGTTCAGGAATATCAAATGAAAACTTGGGAAGTCTGGAAAAATGTTTAAAATAGAACAGCAGTAAGACTGGGGGCAGTACAGGTTACACAGACTCACTGTGTGTCCAGTTGACATACCATTGACTAAGTAACGTATATTTTTAGAAAACTATTTCCACCCGCTGATTTCCAGTGCTGTCCTGGTTATGCCTAGTGTGCGCTCAATAATGCTGTGCATATTTCTCTTATCTATATTACTGGAGTGTCAATCTTTACCACCCAAGTTGTTCCAGGTCTCCCTGTGAGCAGCCGACTGTATAATACTCAAAAGCAGTTTCACAAGAAGTATATCAGCAGGGCATGCTGATAAGAAATGTAGCAGAGCTCAGTAATATTAAAGTATGTTATCGGATCTGATCTCACATTTTTCAAGAAATATACAGTCCCCACATGGATGGGATCATTTGTTAAGTTGCACTTTAGGCCCTCAGAGGCTGCACACAGGAGCATAGCTAAAAGCCTGTGAGCCCTAGTGCAAATGTTCAGCCTGTGCCACCACCTACCCCTGTGCAACCTCTTCCCATGTCACCCTGCCCAGAGCAACCTGCCCATAACTTTCAGCTGCATTGGTAGCAATGTTCCCTCTAAGCCTTTGTAGCTAGTGAGTGGGGCAGTTTAGGATTCGGGCACTATTCCCTCTGAGCTGGACAATGCAGAACTGCATCAAGTAAATATCAATGTGCATCACCCCAACGATTACCTATAAAATAGCAAGGCATGCAGGGCCACAAAGTATCTTAGGCAAATATTATTAAATAGCTTCCAGGGCTCATGCCTTGAAGACTATTGTCTGCCTCCCTGGTGGTCTAGGGCAGTGGAGGGGTTAATGCTGTAACCCTGGTGGTCAAGGGCAAATATGGGGGTTATTATAATTATGCCTGTTGTGGCTAGGCAATGAAAGGGTTAATATCAGTATCATCAGTGGTGTTGGACAGTGAAGGTGTAAATAAAGGATCCCTAATGGTCTTGGTAGTAAATGGTAAATATAAAGATTTCTGGTGGCCTTGGGCAGTAAAGGGTTGATGCAAGGATCCCTGGTGGTCTAGGACAGTGAATGACTTAATGTCTGTATACCAGGTACTGTAGGCGAATGAAGGGCTTAATATCAGCATATTTGGTGGTCTAGGGTAGTACAGGGGTTAATCAGTATATCTGGTGGTCTAGGGCAGTGAGGGAAAAGTGTTGAGAAGAGTAAAAAGTTGCAAACTCTAGCACAACTAAGGCGTGCTCCAAAATTTGCGACTTTTACGTTACTTTTCTGGCATAAAACTGTTAATAACTCTGCCCCACTGTCTTGGTTCATTCACATTTTCCTACTTTTCTCTACATTTATTGACAAACTCATTTTGAGAAATAAAGTTCTGGTACTATATGGCATGATGTGGTGACACATGATTATGCATCTCTAACATTTCTCTTTTTGCTCTGTAGATGGTGACAAGACTGATCTCTCCAGTACTACCTATCCAGACATAAATATCATCGCTGGAGCACTGAAATTATATTTCAGGGACTTACCGATTCCAGTCATCACATATGACACGTATTCCAAATTCATTGAAGCAGCAAGTAAGTGTACAGAGTCATTGTGCCCTAAAGGAACGCTGCAAGGCACAACCTATACACAGTGTTTGACTTTTTGAAGCCCTGACTCTGGGGAGAGTACAGTGTATCCGTTTTTCTGGGAGTGTTCCCTTTTCATAGATATTCTTGGGTA
Organism: Bufo gargarizans; assembly: GCF_014858855.1. Classification (NCBI taxonomy): domain Eukaryota; kingdom Metazoa; phylum Chordata; class Amphibia; order Anura; family Bufonidae; genus Bufo; species Bufo gargarizans. Next base: position 345,002,220 of record NC_058084.1, on the reverse strand, counting down.
TTTATCATTAAGGTGATGTTTATAGACCATTCATCAAATAATAAGTCTAAGTGTTAAACTCTGTGTTCCTTTGGGGCAGGTCCTACTTGGCATGGAGTAGAAATAGTGCACTTTGGCCCTGTACAGTGGACTATGCCAGCTGGCTGCCTTCATGTGCTGATAGCAAAAACAGTAGTATGCACCCTGTTATAGAGCAAGATTAACAGGAAAGGTTATACCGGGGGCAGGATGGCACAACTACAGGGCACTATACTCTTAGTCATGCAATTTTACATGGTAGGGTAAAAATATACATTAGGATATTAAATATTTGAAAATACCACCTAAAGATGTTTGCTCTTGTGTTTTTAGACCACTAAAAACACACCATAGAAGCTGCTTGTTTTTTTCTATACCACATGTGTATTTAGTGGAGTTTTTTTTTTTTTTTAAACAAATGTATGGATGATATTTTTCCAGCCATTGCATCAATATTCTACATTTATATAAAAACACCAGAGACACAAATAACACCACTCAATGTAAAAACAAAAACACTAGTATTACATTCCTGCATTTCATATTTCTCATAAAACTTTAGCTAACATCAGGAGCACAACATGCACCACGAAAAAACGCAAAAGTGCTGAAAATTACAACTATTTAATTTATGCACTTATATATTCCGCTGCACTATACAGACATTGGCATCATGTTGTCCCCAATGGGGCTCACAATCTAAGCTCCATATGTGTAATGTGAGGAAACCTAACCAAACACATGGAGAACATACAAACTCCATGCAGATGTTGTCCTTGGTTGGATTTGAACCTAGGACCACAGCGTTGAAAGGCACCAGTGCTAACCACTGAGCCACCATGCTAAAAAACCTTTCTTTGTATCCATCAATGTATATTGGATAGGGCTATACACTTCGGCTAGATTTATACATAGATGCAGATGATATACATATATATATATATATATATATATATATATATATATATATATAAAAAGAGAAAATGATGGCGGCACTGGAAAAAAGCAATTTGGGTTCTAAGTCCAGGGATGTAGCTGCTTACCCCAAATAGATAGACGAAAAACGGACAGCACTCCAAGTAAAAGCAATGGTGTTTATACACCCATGTGGAAGGCAACGTTTTAGCTCATACAAGAGCCTTTTTCAAGGCTTGAAAAAGGCTCTTGTATGAGCTAAAACGTTGCCTTCCACATGGGTGTATAAACACCATTGCTTTTACTTGGAGTGCTGTCCGTTTTTCATCTAAATATATATATATATATATATATATATATATATACGTGTGTGTGTGTGTGTGTGTGTGTGTAAGAGCTCTGCAGAAAGGGAATCAAGTTTCAAAGGTTGGGTTTCTTTGCACACAGCACAACTATTGATACGTTTATCAGTGTTATCATGGGAAACCTTCGATAAATCTTTATTTGTACAACCTCATCACATGGTGGCAATATACTATGACATTTTCATACATTGTCCAGCACAATGACTCAGCAGCTAGCACGGTTGCCTTGTAGCACTGGGCCCCAAGGTAGAATATGACCACAGGTTGTCCCATAAGAACATTGTATTATTCAAATCCTGCAATAAAATATAAACATGTTTTTTATTTACCCTTATTATAAAGTGATTTCTTCACTAAATATGCAGCGAATAAGCTTTGTGTATTGCCACCTGCTGTTTCTATTGCGCTCCCTCAGAAGGGTGCTGAGGTGGACATGTGGCGTTGTGACGCTTTCCTTCTATTCAGTTCAGTCTCATCAGCAATGCATAAGAATCCCGAGGGTGGTGAGCGGGCTGTCCCTGAAGCTGCACTGTCTTCTCTGATTGTGAGGGACGCTGCTGAGCAAGCGCAGGGGCAGTCTCTGCTCGTACAAGCAGAGGACAAACTGCATCAGCCCTGTCAGTTGGATTTCCACTGATTCGTAAGTGCAGTGAAATTTTATCCACATCAGGAAAGATTTATTGTTTGTCCATTTTTATTCCTGCTGCTGGAGCCCTAAAAACGACTTAGTACATAACACCAATCCTCATTTATGTTCTGTACACATAAATACTAAATCATGGTTGCTTGGCATGTAGATGTGCGATCAATGTTCTCTTTTGGAATTTGCGTCGGGTGTTTTTAATTAGCAGAAGACTAAATAACAATAATTAATACAATGAATAACCCCATCCAATAGTTAATGTAAAAAAATAATATCAGACATCATATAGGACATGACAATCTCTTTCTAAGGCGGTTCGTTTTCCACAGATACGTTGTTCCGTTTTTTGTTTCCGTTTTTTTTCCAGCCAAAAAAATCTCTGTATGGTTTCCATTTTTTGCGGTTCGGAAACAAAAAATTTGTAATTATTACTGTAATGTACAGTTATGTTTGTAAACAGTAAACACATGGGCAAAGTGGGCATGGATCCGCAAAAAACTGATAACATACGGATGTGTTCCGTATTTTTTGCGGACCCATTGACTTGAATGGAGCCACGGAACATTATTTGCGGACAATAATAGAACAAGTTCTATCTGTTAGTGGAGCGGATATACGGAAACGGAATGCATACATAGTACATTCTTTTTTTTTTGCGGAATGGTTGCGCATACGGACCGCAAACGGAACCCAGAAAAACGGAACGGAAATGGGGGGTAAAAACGTTCATGTGCAAGAGCCCTAACAAAGCTAGAACCAGCCCTGTACCTCACATGGATCCAGAGATCTCCCCATTCAATGCTCTACTAGATTTAATCAAGCTGACAGCTCAAGGGGAGCGTCTTTGCTGCTGCAGCTCAGGGGGCGTGTCTCAGCTCTGCCTATCACAGCTCAGGAGGCAGTTAAAGGATGGAACTGAGCATGTGCGGCCATCTCAGTGCACTGGACAAAGAACTAAGAAAAAGAACAAACAGCAGGTGGCGCTATACAGATATATTTTATTAAATAACTCATTGGCTATTCCAAATTTTTAATTACATGCAATTACAAAAGTATTTAGATCCAGGTGCTGGTTTGAAAACTGTAAAATATTTTTTGTGGGACAATCCCTTTAATACCTACTTGGTCTAGTTCAGCTTCCAAGACCACATGGAAATATGATCTTTGGAGAGCTATTCAGATGCAGTGCAGTTCTTAGCCCATGGAGCCCACAAACTGCGTGTCTTATAAGGTTTGATAAAGATATTCAATAGATGGATTCAGTCCTTTTTTAGCATTCATCTAATATAAGCCTTAGGCCGAATGAACACGGCCGTGGAACACGGACGTGAGCGGTCCGTGGTATCCCGGCCTGGCATCCTGCTGACAGCAGGAGCGCACGGCGTCATTGGTTTCTATGACGCCGTGCGCTTCATGCCGCCGCTGCACTACAGTAATACAGTAGTATAGATCATACCAGTGTATTACTGTAGTGCAGCGGCGCCATGAAGCGCACGGCGTCATAGCAACCAATGACGCCGTGCGCTCCTACTGTCAGCAGGATGCCAGGACGGGATTCCACAGACCGCTCACGTCCGTGTTCCACGGCCGTGTTCATTCGGCCTAAGGCTTATATTAGACTAGTAGATCATCCAGCTGACCATAATGTATTGTAAACTTCTCTTTTTAGAAATAGCCAACCCTGATGAGAGGTTAGAAGCGATACATGAAGCACTGATGCTCCTGCCTCCTGCACATTTTGAGACCCTTAGGTACCTCATGATCCACCTAAAGAAGTAGGTATCTTTTTTCTGCACTCAAAGTTGACCATTTGACTTATGTTGCCTGAAAACATAAAAATGTTATAATACACATTATAAGAAAAGCTAAATAATATACAGTAACGTTTTCTTGTGTAAGATAAAAGCAAATCCAATAACCCTTTGAACAATGTATATCTATCAATCCTCAGTAAACAGTGTACAAACATGGTCAACATTTTTACTAATATGTACATACAAATTCTGCCTCAGGGTACGCTCACACATAACCAGTCCCCAGTGGATTTTCCACTGTAGAAAATCTAGACTGAATCTGCAGTGACAAAATCCGCACAGCACCGTTGCACGTCCGTGCCCGTATTGGCTCTGGAAGGTGCGGTGTTGAGTGCTTCCGCGGGGTTTCCCTCAGTGCCTCCACACCGCAAAAAAAATAGAACATATCCAGAATGGATCTGGGTCCATCTGCGGCAGACGCACGGATGGTGCCCGTGCAAATTGCTGTCCCCAATGCACGGAACGTGTGCATGCACCCTACGTCATGAGGACTTTGCAGCAGGTTTCAGCGTGGAAACATCAGATTTCCCACCACTTTTACCCTGTGCATTACTACACACAGTTTTGGGGGACTCACAGGACTAGTCGTAATAAACTGATTTCATACTAGAATTGGCTGATTGACTTCGTTATTAACATTTTGTTACACTTAACTGCAGGGTTACACAGAATGAGAAAGAGAATCTGATGGGGGCAGAAAACCTTGGTATTGTCTTTGGCCCGACCCTGATGAGACCTCCAGAGGAGAATGCCATGACCTCCTTGAATGACATGCGGCACCAGAAACAAGTTGTGCACATACTGATACAGAATGAAGACGTTTTATTCTGAACATATGAAGGATTGCTTTTTGCACTTTTTGCTTTGGTCGACCTGAAGCAGCAAAAGGTTTCGTAAAAACAAGTTCACTCGCTGAACTTTAGTATCTGTGGTAGAACAGATACAGCACATGCCAAATTATTTGATGTAGCATATGTCTCATAGACGTATGAACATATCTCCTTTAGAAAAGGAGCAAGGTTTCGGGGATAATCCAGCAAATATGTTTCAGTAGTTTTTTTATTTTATAAGAAACAAGAGTCCTTTTGAGATCAATGTCTTATCCTGTAAAGCATACAGTATTTTTTTGAATAGGATTATTCATACATATGTATTTCCTGCACTGTGCAATCCATACAATGTCTTGTAGATAGTAGTAGTAAATGATTATTGCGCAGTCCCACAAGCAATTTAGGATTTTACTAATTAACCTTTACTATTTTGTTTTTCTTAGATATCATTATTTCATCCTCTGTACTCATTAAAACCACATCACATGGGCGCAAAAAGGACAAAAAATCCAGCAGCATAAAAGCATAAAATATTCAGGCTTTATTCAGGCCTTCTTCAAAATCCATTTTCACAAGACGTACATGTTGGATGGATTTTGAAGATTGTATGCTTTTTACTTCTGATGCTAAATTCCTTGTTGTTTCTTGCACTTAAAGTTTGGGTGATGCCCTGCATGTTCATGCCCGAGCTGTACGTCTTTCTTTCCACATATTATAACATACCCATTCAGAGTTTATGTTGATTTCTCTAGCATTTTTATATTCAGATTGGCTGGGGTATGACACCCCACAGTCCCACTGATCAGGTGTTCGGGAGTAGCCTCAGAGCTGGGAATAGGCCCTGGAACTAAACAGCTCCGTCCATTGTGTAGTGGATGAAACTGGTTACTGCACCGCTGCTCCCACTGAAGTGAATGATAGTGTTACAGGAACCAGCTCCGTCCACTACACAATGGAGCTGCTTAGTTCCAGCCCCTAGTTCTGGTGTGGGACTACACAGCCGATCAGCAGGGGTGTGGGATTTCCGAACCCTGACGGGTTGATATTGATAGCCTATCCTGAGAAATCCCCCAGAGACCATTAACTACTTGACATATTTGGGTGACCACTATTTAAAGGGAATGTATCATTTATTTATTCTTAGTTTCATTAATGAGATTTAACTCTAAGACAAACAATTATTTTTTATCTTGCAACTATTTAATTTTATAAAAACTCCCCTGGGCGATGAACAGATAGTGAGTACAGCATTGTGTGTGTTTTATGGCAGCTTCAGTGAAAAGGAGTTAGAAGGGGGTTGTCCAAAATTTCTAAAACATTTGCCAAAAGCAGGAAACGGTGTAAAATCAAGAAAAAAAACCTTTTACCTTTCAAATGTCCAACCGCTCCAGCGCTACCGGTCTGGTCCCCACTGGTATTTCTGTGGTCCTGCATTGATGCCATCAAGTTCATTATTAACATGACCACAGTGGCCTCAGTGGTCAAGTCTTGTTTTTGCATATGTGACTGCTGAGACTGGTGATTGGCTGCGTCGGTAATGTGAACAATAATTGGCATGTGATCACTGCAAGACCAGCGAGGACTAGTGCGTCAGAGACTGGAGCAACGGCACTGGAGACTGGAGTAGCAAGACGCTTAATAGTTTTTTCTTTACTTCCACAGTTTTCTGCTCTCTTTTTTTTTTCTTCTGACAATTCCTTTAATGGACAGGAAGGCGTCCATAGAGTGATATAGTCTTCACAAAGAGAACATACTAGAACCATCTTCCCTAGAGATCAGGCATTGACAGAGAAGATGCTTTTCTGTGTGTATAGTATATGGTATTGCTATCTTTGCCTTGTCCAAGCTTCTGGCAGTACAATTGTGCTGTAATTGAATCCATGCCCACTAATGATAATGAGATGACTGTGCTGATTTTCCCCAGTCTACACAACAAAGCTGACATTTGAGCTGTTGAAGACAGGACATGTATGCTGAATGTGCATTTAATCCACAGAATATTTTACATGAATACTGGTAATCAACATAAAATAAAAATATTTTCTGCTGATACATTTCCTTTAAGTACATATAACCCATAACTTTTCTTGAAGTTTGTTAAGGATTCCAATTTATCAAGATAGAAAATGGATACAATCTAAGGTCATCCAGTAAAAAAAAGAAAAAAGGTAGATTTTTTTATTTCTTTTTTACTTCGGAGCTTATTGGCTCTGGATAGTCTACGGATGGCATTTGTCAGAGGCATCTGTTACAGCCATCCAGTAAAAGTAAAATTACGTATGTTAAATGTATACTTTTTTTTTTCTTAACATGGAAGCCTATGCTGACAGATGGCTAACTGGAAGCATCTATCAAAGGAATCTGTTACACAGCAATAGCCCCGCAATCAGAGACTGACTATATTATAAATTACTAGAATACAGTCAGTTCCGGTCAGGGGAGCTGGGGCCTTGGGAGATGCGGCCAACACACGGATTTCCCTGGCCGATCACGGTCACGTGCATGAGCCCTTAAAAGTATCCATTTTAATATGGCAGCCTATGGTGCCGGATAGCCAACAGATAGCATCTGTCGAAGGCATCTGCTGGCCATTTATATATAAAATATACATTTATTTTTTTACTTCTTATTTTTCAATTCTCGCCACACATATACTGAGTTAAGGGAGGACACATCTATTGTTTTAGGTCCATCCCAAGTACAGGTCCATCTTAAATTCAACATCTACAGTAAGAATTATGGTTCTGTGCTTTTTGTGTAGTGAGAGAAAGGCATCTATCAATAAAACTCAAACATAGCATTGTAAAAGCCTTAAAATAGCTTTTAAATACAGAGTTGTCATGAGTCTAGGCCTGTCAGATTATTTTGTGTCTAATTTAGCCCATGTCAAAATGCCATAACATTGTTATTAAAATGTCTGACACATATGATACGGTAAAAGCTAATTTGGCAGGGATAAAGACGAATTCCTGCAGGGATAAAGACTAATTGGCAAATCTTGTTTCCCAGGAAAAATTTAAAGTGCAGTATTGTGTTAAAATTTGAATTCTGAATAAGATGCTACTTACAATGTAAAGAGACATTTGTTGCTGGATATATCTTTCTTGTAATATCGAACCATTAGCACTTTTTTCTTAAAGTAAGTCCTTTTCCAGTCCATTTGGCATTAGTTTTTTTGTTAAAGTGATTATGTATATGTTCCAATTTACAATTTTCTTGAAAAAATTAAGAAACTGTAAAGTGAGTAGGTTTTTGTGATTTGTGTTCCTGAACCCTTCTGTGACATGACTTCACAAAGACCATACACCACCTAAACCCCTCTCCCCCTGAAGGTCCACGTCTACAAATCCCACATGGCTACATTTTGTAAATAAAGCTTTCCTAGGTCAACAAGACAAGTGTTGCCAACAGTTTTTCCTAAATCTAGATGGGGACTCTTAAAATGCTCCAGGATATTAGTCATTAGATCTGTCTCTCTTTAAAGGGGATGAGGCTACTGTGTAAATATTTTTTAGATGGGACCCCTTATAAATATACTGTATTAAAGAGGACCTTTCACCGGTCCTGACATTACAATATAAGTACCTGGCATGTTGAGGAGATGTCCTCACGCGTATTTTTTTTTTTCAGATGCACTGCTCCGTTCCCCCGCTGTGTCCCCGTTCTGGTTTCCCGCCCTGTATGCCAATCCATGCCATCAGTACAGGGAGGAGGAGCTCTCAAATCGGAAGCAGGGAAGCGTCACTGCCAGGGAGAAAAAAAAGCTCAGTCTTCTCCCTGGCCGTGACGCGCTTCGCTGTGGTTGGTCAGCTCATAGCCAGGTAGAAGGAGATACCCCCTGAGAAACAGGGCCGTCTCCTCCCCCCTATATTAATGGTATCGATTATCATACAGAGAGGCAAACAAGAACAGGACACAGCGGGAAAACGGAGCAGCGCACAGAAAAAATAATAAGCGCAAGGACATCTCCACAACATGCCCTACACTGCCAGGTACTAATATTGTAATGTCAGGACCTGTGAAAGGTCCTCTTTAATATTGGAGAAATAAAGAACTAATAAGGCTCTGTTCTCACTAGTGTTGTCATTTTCATTCTTAACAGAACCATGACTGGTATCCCTTTTTCGAACTGACCCCATTGCATCCTGAATGATCCGATGACTATAATGGGTCCATCAGGAATCTATCAGGTTCCAGTGTTTTCAACAGCATAAATATCAGGGCAAGCTGAGCTGTCCTTTGCGCCAGACATACCAGAAACCCCTAATGTAAGAGAAAAAAAAGGCTAGTGTGAACAGAGCCCTACATTTTGTAAATGAACCAGATAGAATAAACTGTTTAATGCATGCGATAAGCATTTATGGAAATTTATATTGTGCTGTGCGCAATTTGTTAACGTTTTTATATGTAGGTCAGGGTATTTTTATTTCAAATGATAGCAGAATGATCAAACTGGTTTCTGAACCCTTATAAACTGTATCTCATATTTGAAGCATATCATTGTTCATTCTTTAATACCTAAATTTTGCCAGTAGACTGTGACCGACAATTATCACTGTATTTGCACCTTTTTGATGCTCCAGAATAGTGTTGTATTTGCTGTGCAACATATTAACAGTTTGCTCTGGAATTTAGGGCTATAAAGCGATTAAAAGTGTGCGTGACTTGCTGCTTGGCAAGGATTTAGACACATTTACAAAATGCAACTTTTCAACAACAAAAAAAGCAAAAAAGCATTTGGAACTCCGATAGCGGTGAACGGAGGGTGGCGGCACATACGTGGCTGCTCTCTGTTCACTTTAGGGGGCCTGTTCTGGAGATAGGTCCCAGACGTGGAACCTGCAACTATCTGACATTGATGGCATATTCTAGATCAGTGATGGCTGACCTCCGTCACTCCAGCTGTGGTGAAACTACAACTCCCAGCATGCTCCATTCATTTTTGTGGAGTTCTGAGAATAGCCAATCAAGTGTGCATCTTGGGAGTTGTAGTTTTACAACAGCTGGAGTGCCGGAGGTTAGCCATCAGGGTCCTAGATATATACCATCAAAGTCCCAGATGGGACTACCCATTTAAGCTAGATATTGGATAAAGTGATGATGCTTTGATAAATGTGGGAATGCTGGCCAGTAGTGTTTTTTTTTTTTTGTGTGAGGATTTTTAATGAAATGTAATTTTGCACAATAAGTCAGTTCCTTCAAATTATCCTACCACCCATAAAAAAATAATAATCTTTGGGTCTCATACAATATATGGTTCGATATTAATTTAATTAAAGCTTTAGCACATAAATGATAGCGCTAGGACTACACAGTGATTTTCTGCCAATCGCTAAAAATCTCCAGGCCGACATAGGGAAACACTGATGTAATGCCATGATTTTGCTGTAACTATAAGGGGTTGAGCTAATTTATTAACTTATTCTAATCAACATGATAGAGGATAGCATCTGATCAATGGGATCTGACCACTGGGACCACTACCAATCACAAGAACTGGAGTCCTATTCCACAGTAAGAATGGAGTTCTGGTGACCACAGAGGTTTCTTCACAGCTTTCCAAGCACAGCCACATACATTGTATGGAGGCTGTGCATAGTATTTCAGCTCAGCCACATTCACTTGAATTGAGCTGACTTGCATAGGCTACGTGTTCAATGTACGGTGACGTCACTGGCTTAGGAAGAGGCCTAAGTGATTACAGAACGCTGCTGCCTCTTCCAACAGCTGATCAGCCCCAGATCCCTGCCAATCTCATATTGATGACCTATCTTGATGACCTACCTTTAATAACTTGCTACAACCCCCTTATGCTCCTTTTCAGATAAATTATTTATGTAATGTTCTATTATTTTTATATTTATAAATAAAATATTTTCTCATTTTAGATAATTACAGTGTTGCCAGAAATAATAAAATTCCATACAATATTCTCTATTGTTGCTCTACAAATAACATTTTGTAAATTTCTGTTGCCTCATATTATTTACTGAGAATAAACAGGTGATCTGATAATATCAGAAAATTAATAATTAGTGAGTCGTTATGAATGATAGAAGTAAATGTAAAAGATCAATACAGGAAATCTGTTTGTAGACAGACGTCACAATGTGGCCACTTATTGACTGAGCAATGCATACTGCAACAGAAATATCAGCTATGGTCACAACAACTTTTCATGCGGTTTTACAGACTTGATCGATATGTGGACAAAATTGCTCAGTTTAGTTTTGTCCAGTGTTGGCACACCCCTCTACCCTATTAGTTCCTTGGCACAAACCAGAACTAGTTGCCGCTCTCCTTGTTGCCTGGGTCATGTATCTCCCCCTCCGGCCATGCCAGTCCTGTAATGTAATGAGTCATTGATTTACATATGTGGAAATGCTCTATTTACAAGGAAGGCACAGTAAATTCGACTACAGCTGTATACTGTATGTTTTACACCTATTGCAGGGTAGGAAGGGATGCACATTATCTAATTTTATCTCTCAAAGGTAGGAACAATGCTACTGCCCCTGGAAAAAATAAAATATGTAGTTACCTGTATTGTGGTGTGCTTCTGGAGTACATAAAAAGATGAAATAACTGACAAATGCTATAGTTTCCTTGTATACTTTTTGTTATTTTGTCCCAATCTCATGGGCCACAGTACTGGATTGGAGCTAGAAACTTGTTTGTCTTTTACTTAGACATAACATACACTCATAAGGTTCTATCTCATAACAGAGGGCTGATATCTTAAGGAATTGCATTATCCTTACAATGGAATTATTCTTGCCATATTTATGTATTCCCATTTTGCTCCTGATATGCAGTACAATTGTAATGTATATTTTTTTCAAAAAGTATAATAAATAAAATGCTGTCTGTGATATTAATGAAATGTGACTCCATCCGCCACTGATTGGCAGCTTTCTCCCTAAACACGGTATGGGAAGAAGCCAACAATCATCCATGGGAGCGCAGCCCACCGCTCAAGAATACAAGGACTTTTATATATCTATATAAAAAAAACACCAATATAGCAGCACCAGAGGAAATAAAAAGGAGGTGCAAGCCCAAAGGAACTTGACTATATAGCAATAGATAAAGCGCAAAAAGGCAGTGCACTCCAATGTCTGGAAAATAGCAAAAAAGGTGTTTTATTCACTTTTTTTTTATTACGGTAGATCCTGACAAATAATTCCATTAGTCGCCTAAAGTTATGAAGAGATAATTTACAAACATATGCCAAAAATATGTACATTAAAAATTGTTATATAGTAATTTCTGTTACTATTTATGTATTTGTCTTGCATTTTTCTTTTTTTTTTTTATGTTTTTAACCTCTCCCTGGAAGCTTAGAAGTCAAAAGGCATTAAAATCTATTTTATTTTTTTCCGTACTGTATTTGGTCAGCAAGGCAAGAATAATAATAATTAAAAAAAAATGTTGGGCTTACATTTAGGACCTTTATGGGCTGAAGGTATAAAGAAGAAAAATATTTTTACCCAAAAAATCGATTTTTACCATGTGAGCATTTTTTACATTAGATAAAAATGACTGACAATCTTATTTAATGTGCTTGTCTTTAATATACTATAAAATTAACAGAAATAAAGAAAAAACACCAACGTCCCTAAAATGTATTTTTTGCTGTAAATGCTCATTATTATAAATCTGCATTGTCATAATCAGTTTTACTGCCAAAATATTCATTTTCCCCTTATATTTTTTACATTGTTTATATATATATTCATTTTCTTTTTACTGTTTGTTCACTTTTTGACTTTTTGTTTCTGTGTGCTTTTGGAAAAGTTTTGTTTTGTAAAAATTTTTGAAATACTTGTAAGGTAATTTATAAACTGTAAAACCAAGAATGAATCAATAAATGTGCAGCTATTTAAACTCTCATCAATATGACTGACCTATTAATATGCATAAACATAAAAAGACACAAAAAGATTGGATTGCATACAGAAAAACAAAGAATTGGGCATATGATACTGGACTCTCAATGCATAGGTAAAAATTGGTTCTCACCACCTTAGAAGATTATTTTAGGTAGGAATGTTTGAAAAAGGTCACTGAATGTGTGCCCCAGACATATGTAATATGTATCTGTTAGGAGCATTTACCATGTAAAGAATGTAGACCCCCAAAATGGTGAACCTATTCTTAAAGAGAATAAGGTTATTTTAGCACTTTGTGTTTGACTGTCTATGCATCATTCCAAAAATGCAATGCATCTGTCAATGTAATGGTCTTTTTGCTACATACTTATATATATTTAAGAGGTCATGTAGAGTGTTTGACATGAATGAAAAGAAGAGTAAAATTACAAGTTTCTTTACGTAAGAAGGCAAAGGTGAAACAGGCAGTCTGTCAGCAAGAACAGTTTATCAATCAAATATCAGAGTTTCTGTGATTAATCAGTGTCGATTAGACATGCAGTAAAGGACACTTTTCCAGTGTGACATGTGCTCATTTCAATACCATGTAAAGCCAAGGGAAAGCTAGACATACTGGTATGTGTCAACTAAATGGGATATGATCCATAAGACCACATTCAAACAGTGCAGCAATTAGATCTTTTTGTTTTAGTTTTTTTTTACATATTTTATAGCGATGTGCACAAATTGTAATCACTCAGACCAGTCCATGCCCCCAACAAACAGGGCTCCCAGTTGAAACTCAACACTAGGGCCAACTTCCTTTGAAGAAAATAAACCTATAAGTATGGTTTTTTAATACTAGGGAACTTACAAGTATGTTTTTGACAGGGAGCCCCAAGTAAATTGTGGCAAACATGGGGAAAACATACAAACTATATTCTGACATTGCCCCTGACTGGATCCGAACCCAGGACCACAGTGCACCATGGTGCTTAGTAGTAGTAATGCCCAAATAATGGCCTACAAAAAGACCTTGCTAAATTGCCAAACTACCTCCATCCACAAGCAATGCACATATATCAGACCACAATGACACAAAGCTAGTCAGTACTGCTGGATGTCTGCATATAACCATTACTTTTAGTTCTTGGTATGGTTCAAGTGCACCTGGGACACAAGCCTACACCTGCAAGGTACCATTTTAAACAATATTCTTATATAAGTGGACCTTTTCCTTGAAGCCATTTAGGATTTGTCCCAAGTTAGGATAGGGGAAAACTAGCTGATCCCTGGGGGTGGGGGGGTCTGTCCTCTGGGACCCCCACTGATCATTACAAGAATGGGGGTGCCATTCCCCTATTCTGATGGCGCAACAGGTCCTGCATGCATACTGCCGCTCCATTCATTCTCTATGGGAGTGCCGGAGACAGCTGAGCGCTGTACTCACAGGATAGGAGAAAACTTAAAAACATTTACAAAAATATAAAAAGTCTGTTTTTATCCAAGAACTGTGCCACTCTTGCCCATAGGCTGTGTGTGTGTTATTGCAGATCAGTCCCACTCACTAAAATGGAGATGAGCTACAATACCAGTCGTGGGCCATGGAAAGAAAATGGCGCTTTTTTTCTTATCTCATACAACCTCATTTACACAATCTCCCCATTGTCTATCAGTTAGCACATCACGATGCCCTGTGCCGCTGGCAGAATGCAGGCTGCAGTAAATATTTCTGGTATCCTGCTAAGGACGATGCCAGAAAACTCTCCACTGCGCAATTACTTCTGCATATAAATATTTAATTGGTAACATGCAATATGGAATACAATAATACAGTATATTAGGAAAATAATAGGCAGTCTCTAAATATATTTATTTAAGCGGCTCCGTGCTGAAACTTCAATTAAAATACTTATCTGCAGGTTACATAGGAGTTATCTTTACTTATCTAAATTGTCCAGGCATGCAGGTTAAGGCGGTATAGCTCTTATACCATAAAGAATGCAGTCCTCTTTTCTCCTGTTGTAAAAATGCATCAGTCTTTTACATGTCAGAACACTTGCTGGACTGAGACTTTGTATTGCTGAATGAAAACATGTTTTGCAAGGACAAATATTAGGAATAAAATGTATATGGAAAATTATAAAAAAGCTTGTGTTTGAAAACCGGGATACACCGCACATATAATGCCCATTGTATGTACAACAGCACATTATAGGGGTGCAGCAGGTCCTCTTTTACTTTCCTAATGGTGGTCTATCTGCTGTATTTGTAGAGAATTGAAATTGCCAGTGACTAGCACCCCAAAGATTGCAGCACTGCAGACATCAGTCACATACACAGAGTACGGATCTGTGTACTTTGGGTACCTAGTTCTCTTATAGGTCTCTGTAAGGCCTCTTTAACATGAGCGAGTTTCCTCCCGGATGCGTTTTTCACTCGTCTCTGCAATGCGTTTTTCACTGATGGTAAATTGTTATTCTTCAGTTTTTCTTCAAGAGCCTTGAAAACCGCTTGTAATCTGGATGCAATCTGGACGGAAAGACACAAACGCTAAGAGCAATCACAGAAAAAAAACTGATCCTGAACAGATCCTGGCACAATCCATATCGCTCGTATTAGGCCTCTTTCACACTTGCGTTGTCCGGATCCGGCGTGTACTCCACTTGCCGGAGGTACACGCCGGATCCGGAAAAATGCAAGTGTACTGAAAGCATTTGAAGACGGATCCGTCTTCAAAATGCTTTCAGTGTTACTATGGCAGCCAGGACGCTATTAAAGTCCTGGTTGCCATAGTAGGAGCGGGGGAGCGGCATACTTACAGTCCGCGCGGCTCCCGGGGCGCTCCAGAATGACGTCAGAGCGCCCCATGCGCATGGATGACGTGCCATGCAATCACGTCATCCATGCGCCTGGGGCGCCCTGACGTCACTCTGGAGCGCCCCGGGAGCCGCACGGACGGTAAGTATGCTGCTCCCCACTACACTTTACCATGGCTGCCAGGACTTTAGCGTCCCGGCAGCCATGGTAACCATTGAGAAAAAGCTAAACGTCGTATCCGGCAATGCGCCGAAACGACGTTTAGCTTAAGGCCGGATCCGGATCAATGCCTTTCAATGGGCATTAATTCCGGATCCGGCCTTGCGGCAAGTGTTCAGGATTTTTGGCCGGAGCAAAAAGGCCAGCATGCTGCGGTATTTTCTCCGGCCAAAAAATGTTCCGTTCCGGAACTGAAGACATCCTGATGCATCCTGAACGGATTTCACTCCATTCAGAATGCATTAGGATAAAACTGATCAGGATTCTTCCGGCATAGAGCCCCGACGACGGAACTCTATGCCGAAAGACAAGAACGCAAGTGTGAAAGAGCCCTTAAAGAGGCTTTACAAAGATGAGTGAATCGATTTTATGTCTGCTGCTCAAGGCTTCCCCTTGATTGACAGGGCCAGACATCTCACCTTTAGTGATGAGCGCCAGGGGTCATATTCAAATTCGCAATATTTCACAAATATTTTTTTGAATTTTCATTGAATATTCGCGAATTTTGATAATGCGAATTTTTGTAATGAGAATTTTCGGAATGCAAATTTTTGTGATGAGAATCAATGAGATCGTGAAAACTCAGATCCGATGGTATATTCTAACCCCCAGGCGTTCCCATGGTGACGGAGACGCTTGTCGGGGAGGAGTATGCCAAAGTGGAACAACTACAGATTTTTTAAAAGAAGACGAGGATTCTAAAAAACAAATATATTGCTATATATTAGTTTTTTAGAATATTCGTAATATTCTAAAACAAGAATATATTGCAAATTATATTACTAAAATTCGCATTATGAAAATTCTCATTATGAAAATTCGCATTATGAAAAGTCGCAATCAACACTACTCCTAAAGTCAAAGATATTGCAGCCTTCTCATTGGCCCACAAGCTAGAAGCAGCCTGCAGCCTCTTGTATTTTTTCCCTGTGCTTTAGACCTGCATTTGTGGCTTCCCAGCATCATAATTTGGATTGATGCATACACTATAGCTCCCTATGTTATGCTTGGATAAGGTATTATGGGACATTCATGGCAGTTAGATGCTTGACTATTCTGTTCTAAAAAGCAAGTGGGAAATTGAAGAGCGCCTATAATGTGCTTATAGGTGGTAAGGGTGCAAATGCAGCCTTCTCATGACCAACAGGGTCCAAGGCTTAGTGAGTCAGCCCCATATTTATCAATTCTAAAAAGAGCTTGACCATAGATCACTTCTGCCCAGGGGCGGATTGAGAATTTAAATTGGCCCTGGAAAAAAAATAAAAAATTGTCCCCATGTTGTTAACCCCTTAGTAACCACCAATACACCATTTTACAACAGGCCCTAAGGTGCTTTAGACTGGGCCGTCGCCTTTTTATGACAGCCCAATCTAAGTGTTGCATAGGTCTGTTGTTCAAACTGACAGAAGACAAAATAAGTAGGTGGGAACAACCAAAGTAGGCCCGGCCTGCAATACTTTGGTGCGGTGCAGAATGCCGCCTCAGCAGAACCAAATACCACAGGCCAGCACAAAATACTGCCGCCCTCATCACAGTATTCAACTGTATCACCGTCATGAGGGCAGTGATACAGTTGAATTCAGGGGGGCACCTGCAACCTTTGAGCATCAGATTATTATATACCTGGCCTGCAGCCATAAAAAGGGCTTCAGTGGCCCCCTGGGCA
Source organism: Bufo gargarizans (assembly GCF_014858855.1). Taxonomy (NCBI): domain Eukaryota; kingdom Metazoa; phylum Chordata; class Amphibia; order Anura; family Bufonidae; genus Bufo; species Bufo gargarizans. Next base: position 344,985,059 of record NC_058084.1, on the reverse strand, counting down.
TCGGCTCACCGGTAACTTTACCTATAGGGTCTTTGCCCAATTCACCCCTGCTTCTGCCTTTATAACCTAATGTACGGGCAGTGTGAGTGCCAATGGATGTGCTCCTTTGCAGTGGCCTGATTACATAGGCTTATCCAAACAGAATGCGGGAGGAATAATTAATTTCTCCCCAATTCAGCTCTATTCATTATCGGCAGGACATCTAGCATCTCCTGATGAATGAGCTTTTTTGGTGATTGGCTGCCTAAAGGGTTTCTGTCATCAGATTTAACCCTATTAAGCTAGCTGACATTAGCGATGTGCTGATATCAGCTAACCCTAACTAGCCTATTCCTAATTTTATTCATACCCCAGTTACGCCAGAAATCTAACTTTTATAATATGCTAATTTGCCTCTCGTGCTGTTCAGAATTCAGCACAGACACGGTGAGGGAAAGACGCTCTCAGGCTCCCAGCTTCCTCACCGCGCCTGTGCCGAATACTGAACGGTGCGAGATTTCACGAGAGCACAGAGCTGGCAGACCGATGCGAGCGCTGCCTGGCCCTGTCAATCAGGACTTGGAGGGAGGCGACAAAGGTGGGAGAACGGAGCCTCTAGGAGCAGGAACAACACCCCCCGCTCCTAGAGGCTAATTAGCATATTATAAAAGTTCTATTTCTGGCGTAACGGGGGAATAGATAAAAGTAGGAATAGGCTAGTTAGGTTTATCTGACATTGCTAATGTCAGCTAGCTTAATAGGGTTAAATCTGGTGACATAATCTCTTTAACTATGCATGCCAATTATCGGGAACGAGAATTCATATGAATGCTTGTTCCCGATAATTGGCCTGAAAATCAGTCTGATGGGGCCTTTTGAGTTCTCTAGTGCTAATCTCTAACTACATAGATAAGCACTGGAGGAGACAGACACACTTAACCCCTTAGTAACCACCAATACACCTTTTTACAACAGGCACTAAGGTGCTTTAGGCTGGGCCGTCGCCTTTTTATGACAGCCCAATTTAAGTGTTGCATAGGTCTGTTGTGGAACGGAGAGGGGGCCTGGCTCTCACATGAGCGCTGCTCTACTGCTCTAATGGCCAGGACTGGCAGAAATGCTGTTCCGAGTCGTTTAATCCCTTACATGCCATGGGCAATAGCGCCCATTTCATGTAAGTGGTTACAGAGGGAGGACTCCCTCTGTCTCCCTTAGGCATCCCACGAATGAGATCACGAGGTGCTGTTGTCAGTGCATGCAGACCAGAACCTAGTGAAGGCCCCAGGCCTGCCTCCAGCATGTCACAGCAGGCTGCGCCTCTCTGGTGCATCGTGCTGGTGAATGTCAGCATAGCACTGACAGTAAAATACATTACACTACAGGAATAATGCAATTTATTTTAGAAGCAATCAAAATCACCTATTATAGTCCCCATGTGGGACCACTAAATGGTTAAGAAAGTGAAAAAAGTTTTATTACCGACTTCACATCCGGGCCATTTCCCCCTTCCTTACAGACCCTTATTTGGCAAATCTGACGTGTGTCAAGTTATGTGGTAATTCTGAGATTTGTTTTCGTGACACATTGTACTTCATGACAGTGATAAATTTGAGTCGATATATTTTATCGATAGAGAGGATGAGGAGGGTGCAGAAGCGGAAGGCTGAGTGAGCCACTCAACCAAGTCTGGTGCGTCCTTTGACGTAATCGCACGCACCTTCTGCAACTTCCCACAGGCTTCAGCCTGGTGCACCTGCCCGACCTTTACCACCCCTGCGGAATGGACTGCCTCTTCCTCTGCCTGTCATTTTCAAAATGACCCTGTGACAAAAGTCCCTATAGAAGAGCAGTATTTGTGACAGAAGGTATATCACACCCCTGCTTCAATCTGTTTTTTGGGGGGGCAACTGGTATATCACACAAGTAGAAATTATTTGTCCCAATAGCTTTTGTCACTCTGTGAGCTGAGGTAATGCAGCAAAACCGCAAACAAATGCTGCACTACCCAAATGCACTATATAGAAAGTATATACCGTATTTTTCGCCCCATAAGACGCACTTTTTCTTCCCCCAAAATGGGGGAGAAATGCCCCTGCGTCTTATGGGGCGAATGCTGCCACTTTTACATCGCAAGCTGCGATGTGTGAGCAGAGCGGGGACTCGGGGAGGGACTGGGAGGAGCTGGGGGCCGGCAATAGCGGCGGGGCGGTGCAGTCAGTGTAGTATAGCACCGCCCCGCCGCTCCGGTATGCTAATATAAGATCTCATATTGAAGTAATAGTTATTAAACATGCCTCCCAACTGCTATTACTACCTTACCTCCTAATTGCTGCTCTAGAATTCAGGCCAGGCGGGCGGGCGGCAGCGTAACTCGTGTCACGTGCCTGCGCCGCCTACTTTATGAATGAAGTAGGCGGCGCAGGCAAGTGACGTCAATGAGACGCGCCGGCCGTCCTGCCTGCCTGATTTCTACAGCAGCGATTAGGATGAAAGGTAGTAATAGGAGTTGGGGGGTATGTTTAATAACTATTGCGATCTGTGGATGGCACTGTTACGGGGGGGGGGGGGGGGGTCTGTGAATGGCACTGTTATGGGCTGGGGGGTCTGTGGATGGCACATATATAACAGTGCCACCCCTGTAACAGTGCCATCCACAGATCCCCCCTGTAACAGTGTCAGCCACAGACCCCCCCCTGTAACAGTGCAAGCCACAGATCCCCCCCCCCATAACAGTGTCAGTTATCCACAGATCCCCCCATAACAGTGTCCGTCATCCACAGATCCCCCCCATAACAGTGTCCGTCATCCACAGATCCCCCCATAACAGTGTCCGTCATCCACAGATCCCCCATAACAGTGTCCGTCATCCACAGATCCCCCCATAACAGTGTCCGTCATCCACAGATCCCCCCCATAACAGTGTCCGTCATCCACAGATCCCCCCATAACAGTGTCCGTCATCCACAGATCCCCCCATAACAGTGTCCGTCATCCACAGATCCCCCCATAACAGTGTCCGTCATCCACAGATCCCCCATAACAGTGTCCGTCATCCACAGATCCCCAGTAATAGTGCCATCCACAGACCACCATTAGTTCCAAACCCACCAAACGCACAGCACACCTTTTGGTTAAAAATATTTTTTTTTCTTATTTTCCTCCCCAAAAACCTAGGTGCGTCTTATGGGCCGGTGCGTCTTATAGGGCGAAAAATACGGTAATTGGTATATAACACCCCTGCTTCAGTCAGTTTTTTGGGGGGGTGACTGGTATATCACACCAATAGAAATTATTTGTTCCAATGGCGTTTGTCACTATCTGTAGCTGAGGTAACGCAGCAGAACCGCACACAACTGCTGCACAATACAATTGCACTATAATATACCTTCTATGTTAGAAAGTATATTATAAGTATATCACACCCCTCAGTAAGTCACACCTATCGATAGCACACCTATATTAGTCCTTAAAAGGACTTTTGTGGCCCTATTAGCTAGCGTTTGGTGTCCCTAACAGTCTGCCCCTGCTCCACACTGCAACATCTCCCTACACTGGCAAACGACTGAATGTAAAATGGCGCCCAGATCAGGTTTATTTATAAGGTAGGGGGTATGTCCATGTGCTCAAATGTCTCAATTGGCTGTCCTGTACCACCTGATGGATGTGTCATGGGTCAAAGTTCTTCACAATGTAAAAGAATATGGCGCCGGCAGACATCGCCATATGTTCGCCCGTTCGACCGCCGGGCGAACCGCAAGGCCATCTCTAACGACCAGTTCAGGTCTGAAGTTACTTTGTGGGGCTTACATAGTGGAAACCCCCCCTATAAATTGGAAACCCCATTGTAGAAACTTCACCGCTCAAGTTACTCAAAACTGATTTTACAAACTTTGTTAACACTTTAGGTGTTCCACAAGAATTAAAGGAAAATGGAGATGACATTTAAAAATTTCACTTTTTTGGCAGATTTTCCATTTTAATCCATTTTTTTCTTTAACACATGGAGGGTTAACAGCCAAACAAAACTCAATATTTATTACCCCGATTCTGCGGTTTACAGAAACACCCCACATGTGGTTGTAAACTGATGTAAGGGCACACAGCAGGGTGCAGAAGGAAAGGAATGCCGTATGTTTTTTGGAAGACAGATTTACCTGAACTGGCTTTTAGATGCCATGTCCCATTTGAAGCCCCCCTGCTGCACCCTTACAGTAGAAACTCCCAAAAAGTGACCCCATTTTGGAAACCAGGGGATAAGGTGCAAGTTTTATTGGTACTATTTTAGGGTACATATCATTTTTTATTGCTCTATATTACATTTTTTGTGAGGCAAGGTTTAAGACACTCTCTTGTTCCGCGATCCACATCGGCCCCCAGGGGTCCTCGTGGGGCTCGGCCTGCGGGGGACCCCGTTGGAGTAGTGGAACAGGTCACGCATGTGCCTGGGGAGTATTTTGCGGGCAGACGCGGTAGTGCGTCCGCATAGTCTCCGGAGGGGAAGACCGCTGGGGTCTCGGAGGCAGATTGACCAGACTGGTGGTGGCACTCAGCGGCCGGTCCTGTCTCCGGTATCACCTGCGGGTTCCTTTCTGGCGTCCGTGCCGACGTGATTGTGTATTCATGCTGGGCCGCTCGAGCTTCCGCATGCAAGCTCGAGAGGAGGTTCGCAAAAAGATACATGGCCGAACGTACGCGCATCTTATTCGCTACGCCGGACGCTGACGGGACGCTGATGAGGAATAGACACATGGCACTTTGTGATTGGCTAGCAGGTACTTAAAAGGTGTTCTCCCTGACTGGTCAGTGACCATTGTTGTTTTGAACACCCAGGTGTATTTTGCGGTTCATAGTCTCCCAGACTTATTTGTGCATGATCTCTGCCTTCCTTGCTTTATCTCTAGAGACTGCCTCTGAATACCTCATCTTTGCTGAACAGTTTGTCTTGTGTATGACCTAGGATAGGACCCTGGAAATCCTGACGTCTCATCCCTAGCTACCACATTACACAGACTTATACTGCGCATAATAACTTTGGCCTGGTCACTGGCTGTCCCCTTGGTGTTTCCCTGCACAGGTTATTATTCAGGTTGGTTACCTGTATATGCTTACTGGTTTGGACTGTACTGACGTTTATTTAATAAATCCACTATTGTTTAACCTCTGTCTGGTTGCTTGGGATTCTGCACCATTACGCACTTTTTTTTTTTTTTTTTTTTTTTTACAACATTCATCTGACAGGGTAGATCATGTGCTATTTTTATAGACCAAGTAGTTACGGACGCAATGATATCAAATATGCCTACTTTGTTTGCTTGTTTCAGTTATACATAATGAAACCTTTTTGAAAATTTTTTTTTTTTATGTCCATTTCTGAATGCCATTTATTTTTCTGCCAATCTTCTGGTGCAGGGGCTTGTTTTTTGCAGGAAGAGTTGACGTTTTTATTGGTACCATTTTTGGGTACATATGATTTTTTCATCATTCATTATTTCACTTTATGGGGCAAGGTGACCAAAAAATTGGTTGTTTTAGCACAGTTTTTATTTATTTTTACAGAGTTCACCTGAGGGGTTAGGTCGTGACATTTTTATAGAGCAGATCGTTACGGATGTGGCAATACCTAATATGTATACTTTTTCTTATTTATCTAAGTTTTACACAATAATAGCATTTTTGAGAGCCATAGCTTTTTTTTTTTTTTTTGACTGATTGTCTTAGCTAGGGTCTAATTTTTTGCAGAATGAGTTGACTGTTTTATTGCTACTATTTTGGGGGGCATACCCCTTTTTTGATCACTTGGTGTTGCACTTTATGTGATGTTAGGTGACAAAAAAAATGTTGCCACTTTTTTTATAGTGTTCATCTGAGGGGTTAGGTCATGTTATATTTTTATATAGCTGGTTTTTACAGATGTAGCGATGCCGAATAGGTCTACTTTTTTTATTTATTTTACTTCTTTTTTTTTTTACGGTGTTCACCTGAGGGGTTAGGTCATGTGATATTTTTATAGAACTGGTTGTTACGGAAGCGGTGATACCTAATATGTATACCTTTTATTTCACTTTAACACAATAGCATTTTGAAACAAAAAAATGTTTTAATGTCTCTATGTTCTGAGAGCTATAATTTTTTTTTTTTTTTTTTAGCGATTTTCTTATGTAGGATTTCGTTTTTTTCGTTTTCAGGATGGTACCATTTTTTTTGGGGGGGGGGGGACATACGCCTTTTTGATCACTTGGAGTTGCACTTTTTGTAATGTAAGGTAATATTTTTTTGGGGTGTTTATCGGATGAGGTATATCATGTGATATATTTATAGAGCCGGTCTTTACGGATGCGGCAATAGCAATTATGTATATTTTTTATTTTTATTATTTTTGAAAGTGAAGCTTTTTTTTATTTGTTTCGAAACACAACTTTTTTTTATTTATTATTTTACACTTTGCGTCATACAAGACCTCTGGGGGACATCTACCTTTACCTTTTTTTTTATTTTTTTTTCTCTATTGATTTCTCCTGTAACTGGAGCTGACATAGTAGCCCCAGTTGCAGGGGAAATACAGCCCCCAGAGAGGCCATACAGCAGAATACAACGCTGTACAGTCTCAATGCAGGGCTGATCGAGGTCTGTAGAAAACCTGACAGCTCCTGCACTCTCCCAGCCCTGGTGGTCATAGGACTGCCGGTCCGGGACAGGAAGCGCATAGCGCTTTTTGCTCTGTATACACAGCGCTCGCTGAGCGCTGTGTATGCAGCGATTTAAAAGGCAGGGACACCTGGGAACTGTCCCTGCCTTCTCTCTGGGGTAGCCTGCTGTCACTGACAGCGAGCCCCCTGCTCAGCAGCTGCACGATTACCGTGCAGCTGCTATCTCTGAATGGACGTTCCAGAACGTTCATTCAGAGATAAACATCCACCTATAGGACATTTATATCCTATGGGCGAATGTAAAGTGGTTAAATAAAAGAATTCCGAAAAAAAATTCCCCCATTTTTTATGATCATTGTGTAGTGTGGGCCGTTGCGGACTCGGCAAAACTAAATACTGTATGTGGAGATTTTATTTTTCCAAATTTTCTATTGAAAATTGCAAAAATAAAATCTCCACATATTTGGTATTGCGAAGTCCGTAACAACTCGCACTACACAATTATCATGAAATTGTGAAGCTGTAAAAAAAATGCACACCAAAATGATACCAATGAAAACTACAAGTTGTCCTGCAAAAATCAAGCCCTCATAAAGCACCGTAGAAAGAAAATTAAAAAGCTATGGGTCTTGGGATGCAGCAATGCAAAAACATTTTCTTCTTTTTAAAAGAGGGTTTTTATACAAAACTATGTATTTGGTATTGCTGTAATTGTAGTGACCCAGACAAAGTTATCATGTTATTTTTGCTGAAAAATGAATGCAGCAAATTAGTTAATGTAAAACCTCAGCCATCTCTCTAAGAAAGAGTTAATAAAAGTTAATCAATAAGTTATGTGTACCCCAAAATAGCACCATTAAAAACAACAGTCTAAAAAAAAAAAACTGCTCTCATACGGCTACATGGACATTAAAGTTTTAAAAAATTATCTTGGAAGGTGAAGATAATTCTAGGGTTTTTTCCCAACAGTGTGGCACTTGTCCACATTTTATGACTGGAAACTTATAAGGACCCTACTGATCAGAAAGTACGTATATGCCATTCCTTTATAAGATCGGAATACCCCTTTAATTTCTTGCTTAACAGCTGTAATGAAGAAACTCTTAATAAGTTAAACCTGCAGATAACATGTTTATGGTACTGTAAATGTTTAATTTTTTTTTTTTTTTGAGGTACAGAATGTATTTCTGGCACAAGCAAGCGGTGACAACTCATGCTATCAGTGCTCTGTGGCCTGGAACTCATTTTCCTGCCCATCATATTATATGTTTGTGCTCACCTGGATAGGTTTACATAATGCAGAAACCATGTCCTCACATTCTACTGCTACCTGAGCTTGTAGACCTCCTTCCACTCATTGATTTTTTGCAATGTGATATTTTACTTTCAACTGTAGCAGGTTACCCAGGCCTGAAATAGTAATCAGAGTAAAAATTACTGTATAAGTCTATCAAGAAAAACCGCAGCCGACACTACCCGATGTGTGATCAATCTGAATAGACCCTTATCAGCACTAGTTCAAAAACGATATTCGGTGGTGCTCTGCTCAAAAGATTCATATAAATAGTAGTAAGAAAAACTAGTAGCAGCACTCACCTTAATGTTCACTTAGCTGCAAAGTGAACAAGGTGAGTGCCGCTACTTGTGTTTCTTACTACTAAAAATTACTGTATGTATGCTATGCAAAATGCTGGGGCGGAACATCAATTATACTGTGTAACATCCTGAAGTATGTCACTAAACTACTGTCACCCTGCTTCATAATGTTAAGTGTATATTTATTATTATCCTGTGTAATCTTGCTTTGCATTTTCTATTATATGTATTTGCCATGCCTGTTTTATAGTACTGCTGTAATTTTCCATGTACGCCAGCAGGTGGCAGCAGCATGTACCCATAGCTAGCCTGGAATAGTCCATTCCAGGTTAGCTCCCCCCTTTCTGAGGAGGAGTGGAATGTTCCCACTTCCTACCTCATGGGGAGGAAGGAAAGTTCTAGTAGTGTACCAGCCACCCCTGCTGGGGTAGGTTGTGTTAGTAGGAGCTCCCAGAATCGGGGATCTCAACCCTGGATTCTGCCTCGGCTGAGGCAGGGATCCATCTTCCCAGCCTGAGCTATCAGCCTCAGCTGGTCGACCAGAGAAGCAGCCATCCACAGAACCATAGATCTCCAGGAAGAAGCCATCATCCCCTGCGAGCAGTCCTGTGAGTACAGATCCCAAGACCAGGAGAAGCTAAATACCTCCTCAGCTAGTCAGGCCCAAACTAAGCAGACTAAAGACAGAGCAGAAGATAGATACCTGCCAGATTCTACTAGGCGTATGTACAAGAAGCAGAATACTTATAAACTCCTGCCACATATTGCCAAAACCTGCTGGGACCCAAGACTTATGCTGTACCTTGTATGGATCAAAGCTGCCATTCAGTAAACTCAAGTTGGACTTTATTACCCGTTTAAATCTCAATTATTCCTCAATTACTCCTGCTAACCACACTCAATTTTATTGCAAGTGAGCCAGGATGCAGGAGTCCAGCCGTACCAAGGTAGGAGACACCGTTGACACTACACAGAGACATTATCCCCCTCTGGCATTCCTCACCTGGTATATGAGCTATAACATCTTAAAGGGCCCTGCTACAGTACCTGCGCAAGCTGCAATTGGCGTCACAAACTGAATTACCTTTCAGTCGTCTCTATAACACAGGACATATTTTTCTCACAGTTACAATGTTTTTCACCTTTAAAATCTCAGAAAAATGTCCTGATGGAGGTAAATGACTACAGGCACATTAGGTAAAAGCACAAGTCTATCTATTCCCTTGGCTTTGATATTTGGTTGCAAAAACCAAGTAGGCAATGTGTAGCCTTACCCTGACTGTGCTATTCTAAAAGAAGTAATGCCAGGAAGTAGAGTACATGGCAAGCAGCGTCGGACGGACCCACCAGAGAACCAGAGGATCCACCGGAGGGTCCAGGTACAGACAGTGGAGTTGCACTGATAACATTGACAGCCTATTTACATTCAGCGATCTCCTCCAGCTCCCCTACAGTATAGGGAGGAGTAATAGCTAATGTCATCGCTCTTCCCCATACTGTTTCGTTTCTGGTGGTAGATTGTATTTATACAGCATGATCTGCCACTGGGAAAAGTGGGTTTTTGTGTGTGCACAAACAATCCAATTACCCGATGAACGTCAGTTTCGCTGATTCATCGGGCATCGGGTAATTGGCAGTACATTTACACCGCTAGATCATCGCTAACAAGGGTTCCTATTAATGCTCGTTAGCAATGAACTAGGCGATTCTCAGCCCATGTAAAGGGCCCTATACTATAAGAGAATATGCAGAGCTAAGTTGTGGAGGGGAAAAAACAGACATCATGATCTTTTGAATGTTGTTTACATCAGAAAACTCGTAGTCAGTTTTCAGACGTATTGAGGCTCAAACAAGTCTTGGGCAGCGTGATCTGCCGCATTGTTTCTGTAAGGGCCCTTTTACACGACCATATTTTTTTTTCCACATCCAATCTGCAATTTTGTGGATCATGTGCAGACCCATTCATTTCAGTGGGGCTGCAAAAGATGCAGACAGCACGCCATGTGCTGTCCGCATCTGCACTTCTGTTCCATGGCCCCACAAAAAAGACAGAACATGTCCTATTCTTGTCTGTTTTTGCGGACAAGAATAGGCATTTCTATCATGGAGAAGGACGTTCCGATCTGTAAAATGCAGAACACACACGGCCGGTATCCGTGTTTTGCGGATCCTCAATTTGCGATCTGCAAAAACACATAGGGTTGTGCGAATGAGACCTTAGGCTGTTATTTTCTGCTCCACTCCCACTCTATAGAGGGTTCTAGTTCAGTTAGAAACTGTATAAAAAGAGAGCAGTTAGAGCTCCTAGTTCTCTGCAGATAGGAACTGCCAGGCTGCACAAATGACCATAAGGAGACGCTGAGATGGGATCCTCTACCACAGACCATGTCACCAGCCCTTTGACCAGGGAGGCAGCCAGATGACTGGGCCACCAGCCCTTTGGCCAGGGTACCAGTCTGCTAAGAGAGAGAAAGAGAGATCGACAGCTAGCTCAGACCTTTCCTCAGAACAGAGCCTTTTTCTACCAGAGAGAAGACTGGGGAAGCCAGTTAAAAGTGCATTGCCTGTATTCTTTAGCACTTGAGTTCTTCCAGTAAAGAAGCACACTGGTTCACTGGAGACCCTGACTCTCTGGAGTTATTTCTCATTGGGGTGCACCACGCCTTACCATCTCTTCCAGAGAGCAGCGACAAGTGGTTACACCTCGATAGTGTCCGTGGGGGCCCAGTATAGCATTGGGGCCATCACTGCACTCGTGGTGTATTAGTATTGGTATGTGTGTGTATTCTGTGTGGCCTGAGCAATATTTGAATATTGGCTGCCTAGTCAACATTTTTCTGGCACCCCCTACCAAAATAGAGGTGCTTGACTGTTCCTCCTACTCTCCTCCCCTAAATGTTAAATATTTAAATCCCAACCCTGGTTGCAGATAATGTAATAATCATACTATTTTTAGCATTGTAGTTTGCAATGATTTGAGATCATCTACTGTATAATATCAGTATACAGCATTATTTATGTGTACAGTTTGACATTACTAGAGGTACCATATGTGTGAACATGTTGTGTATGTATATTATATATACAGTTGCAAGAAAAAGTATGTGAACCCTTTGGAATGATATGGATTTCTGCACAAATTGGTCATAAAATGTGATCTGATCTTCATCTAAATCACAACAATAGACAATCACAGTCTGCTTAAACTAATAACACACAAAGAATTAAATGTTACCATGTTTTTATCAAACACACCATGTAAACATTCACAGTGCAGGTGGAAAAAGTATGTGAACCCCTAGACTAATGACATCTCCAAGAGCTAATTGGAGTGAGGTGTCAGCCAACTGGAGTCCAATCAATGAGATGAGATTGGAGGTGTTGGTTACAGCTGCCCTGCCCTATAAAAACACACCCACACCAATTCTGGGTTTGCTTTTCACAAGAAGCATTGCCTGATTTGAATGATGCCTCACACAAAAGAGCTCTCAGAAGACCTACGATTAAGAATTGTTGACTTGCATAAAGCCGGAAAGGGTTTTAAAAGTATCTCCAAAAGCCTTGCTGTTCATCAGTTCACTGTAAGACAAATTGTCTATAAATGGAGAAAGTTCAGCACTGCTGCTACTCTTCCTAGGAGTGGCCGTCCTGTAAAGATGACTGAGAGAGCACAGCGCATACTGCTCAATGAGATGAAGAAGAATCCTAGAGTGTCAGCTAAAGACTTACATAAGTCTCTGGCATATGCTAACATCCCTGTTAAGAATGGATTTCATGGGAGGATACCACAGAGGAAGCCTCTGCTGTCCAAAAAAACCCATTGCTGCACGTTTACAGTTTGCACAAGAGCACCTGGATGCTCCACAGCAGTACTGGCAAAATATTCTGTGGACAGATGAAACCAAAGTTGAGTTGTTTGGAAGAAACACACAACACTATGTGTGGAGAAAAAGAGGAACAGCACACCAACATCAAAACCTCATCCCAACTGTGAAGTTTGGTGGTGGGGGCATCATGATTTGGGGCTGCTTTGCTGCATCAGGGCCTGGATGGATTGCTATCATCAAAGGAAAAATAAATTCCCAAGTTTATCAAGACATTTTGCAAGAGAACTTAAGGCCATCTGTCCACCACCTGAAGCTCAACAGAAGATGGGTCTTGCAACAGGACAATGACCCAAAGCATAGAAGTAAATCAACAACAGAATGGCTTAAACAGAAGAAAATACGCCTTCTGGAGTCAGAGTCCTGACCTCAACCTGATTGAGATACTGTGGCATGATCTCAAGAAAGCGATTCACACCAGACATCCCAAGAATATTGCTGAACTGAAACAGTTCTGTAAAGAGGAATGGTCAAGAATTACTCCTGACCGTTGTGCACGTCTGATCTGCAACTACAGGAAACGTTTGGTTGAAGTTATTGCTGCCAACGGAGGTTCAACCAGTTATTAAATCCAAGGGTTCACATACTTTTTCCACCTATACTGTGAATGTTTACATGGTGTGTTCAATAAAAACATGGTAACATTTAATTCTTTGTGTTTTATTAGTTTATTCAGACTGTGATTGTCTATTGTTGTGACTTAGGCTACTTTCACACTGGCGTTTCTGGGTCCACTTGTGAGATCCATTTCAGGGATCTCACAAGCGGCCCAAAACGGATCAGTTCAGCCCCAATGCATTCTGAATAGATAAGGATCCATTCAGAATGCATCAGTTTGGCTGCGTTTGGTCTCCGTTGCGCTTTTGAGGCAGACACTAAAACGCAACTTGCAGCGTTTTAGTGTCCGCCTGACGATGCAGAGGCAAACGGATCCATCCTGACACACAATGTAAGTCAATGGGGACGGATCCGTTTTCACTGACACAATATGGTGCAATTGAAAACAGATCCGTCCCCCATTGACTTTTAATGTAAGTCAAGACAGATCCGTTTTGACTTGGACTTTTTTTAAAAGAATAATGCAAACGGATCCGTTATGAACGGATACAAGCGTTTGCATTATCGGCGCGGATCCGTCTGTGTAGATACAAGACTGATCCGCACCAAACACGAGTGTCAAAGTAGCCCTAGATGAAGATTAGATCACATTTTATGACCAATATTTGCAGAAATCCATATCATTCCAAAGGGTTCACATACTTTTTCTTGCAACTGTATGTGTACAGTATATTATGGATTTTGTGTATGCAGAATATGGTGGCATTATTTATATGTACAATAAATAGAGGCACTGACTATATGTACAGTGTAGGATGACATTTATGTGTACAATATATGGTAGGGTTACAATATATTTGGAACTTGCTTATATATTATATGGTGGAATTATTTACAGTACCGTATTTTTCGCTTTATAAGACTTACTTTTTTCCTCCAAAAGTGGGGAGAAAATGACTGTGTGTCCTATAAAGCAAATACTAGTGAGCACTTCAATTACGGAAGCGCTCCCTAGTATGCATTAGGTATCTTCCTTCCTGGCACGGCGCCCCACTGTCCTGACCGAGTACAGCATCAGGACGTACTGCACGCACTATGACCCAACACTGCGCGCAGTCAGGTGACTGTGCAGCGCGGGCCGAAGAAGTCAGGGGAGCACGACATCTAAAGAGACCACTGGACTCAGAGAAAAGCCACGGTGGAGAAAAGGTAAGAGAAGCTTTTTTATTTCAAGGTCTGATCTGAGGTTTGATGGGGGTCTGACATGGAGGGCCAATATGACGTCTGATGGGGTTCTGATGAGGGTCTGATATGAAGGTCTCATGTGATGTCCTGATATGGGGGTCTGATGTAATATCCTGATGTGGGGGTCTGATGTAATGTCCTGATATGGGGGTCTTATGTGATATCCTGTTATGGGGGTCTGATGTAATGTCCTGATATGGGGGTCTGATGTAATGTCCTGATATGGGGGTCTGATGTAATGTCTTGGGGGTCTGAACTGAGACTCTGATATGGGTTCTGACCTGAGGTGTGATGAAAAATATTTGTTTCTTATTTTCCCACTCTGAAACCTGGGGTGCGACTTATCAACAGGTGAGTGTTATAAAGTGAAAAACACTGTATATTATTATTTATTATTAAAGTGCCATTCATTCCATAGCGCTGTACATATGAAAAGGGGTATTCTTACATAATACAGACAATTGCACTAAGCATGAACAAGACGAGTTACAAACTGGTACAGAAGGAGAGAGGGCCCTGCCCGTGAGTAGAGTTGAGCGGACACCTGGATGTTCAGGTTCGAGAAGTTCGGCCGAACTTCCCGGAAATGTTCGGGTTCGGGATCCGAACCCGATCCGAACTTCGTCCCGAACCCGAACCCCATTGAAGTCAATGGGGACCCGAACTTTTCGGCACTAAAAAGGCTGTAAAACAGCCCAGGAAAGGGCTAGAGGGCTGCAAAAGGCAGCAACATGTAGGTAAATCCCATGCAAACAAATGTGGATAGGGAAATTAGTAAAAATAAAAATAAAATAAATAAAAATTAACCAATATCAATTAGAGAGAGGTCCCATAGCAGAGAATCTGGCTTCACGTCACCCACCACTGGAACAGGCCATTCTCAGATATTTAGGCCCCGGCACCCAGGCAGAGGAGAGAGGTCCTGTAACAGAGAATCTGGCTTCATGTCAGCAGAGAATCAGTCTGCATGTCATAGCAGAGAATCAGACTTCACGTCAGCCACCACTGCAACAGTACATTGTCATATATTTAGGCCCAGCACCCAGGCAGAGGAGAGAGGTCCCGTAACAGAGAATCTGTCTTCATGTCAGCAGAGAATCAGTCTGCATGTCATAGCAGAGAATCAGGCTTCACGTCAGCCACCAGTGCAACAGTCCATTGTCATATATTTAGGCCCAGCACCCAGGCAGAGGAGAGAGGTCCCGTAACAGAGAATCTGGCTTCATGTCAGCAGAGAATCAGTCTGCATGTCATAGCAGAGAATCAGGCTTCACGTCAGCCACCACTGCAACAGTCCATTGGCATATATTTAGGCCCAGCACACAGGCAGAGGAGAGAGGTCCCGTAACAGAGAATCTGTCTTCATGTCAGCAGAGAATCAGTCTGCATGTCATAGCAGAGAATCAGGCTTCACGTCAGCCACCACTGCAACAGTCCATTGTCAGATATTTAGGCCCAGCACCCAGGCAGAGGAGAGAGGTCCCGTAACAGAGAATCTGTCTTCATGTCAGCAGAGAATCAGTCTGCATGACATAGCAGAGAATCAGGCTTCACGTCAGCCACCAGTGCAACAGTCCATTGTCATATATTTAGGCCCAGCACCCAGGCAGAGGAGAGAGGTCCCGTAACAGAGGATCTGGCTTCATGTCAGCAGAGAATCAGTCTGCATGTCATAGCAGAGAATCAGGCTTCATGTCAGCCACCACTGCAACAGTCCATTGGCATATATTTAGGCCCAGCACCCAGGCAGAGGAGAGAGGTCCCGTAACAGAGGATCTGGCCTCATGTCAGCAGAGAATCAGTCTGCATGTCATAGCAGAGAATCAGGCTTCACGTCAGCCACCAGTGCAACAGTCTATTGTCATATATTTAGGCCCAGCACCCAGGCAGAGGAGAGAGGTCCCGTAACAGAGGATCTGGCTTCATGTCAGCAGAGAATCAGTCTGCATGTCATAGCAGATAATCAGGCTTCACGTCAGCCACCAGTGCAACAGTCCATTGGCATATATTTAGGCCCAGCACCCAGGCAGAGGAGAGAGGTCCCGTAACAGAGGATCTGGCTTCATGTCAGCAGAGAATCAGTCTGCATGTCATAGCAGAGAATCAGGCTTCATGTCAGCCACCACTGCAACAGTCCATTGGCATATATATAGGCCCAGCACCCAGGCAGAGGAGAGAGGTCCCGTAACAGAGGATCTGGCTTCATGTCAGCAGAGAATCAGTCTGCATGTCATAGCAGAGAATCAGGCTTCATGTCAGCCACCACTGCAACAGTCCATTGGCATATATTTAGGCCCAGCACCCAGGCAGAGGAGAGAGGTCCCGTAACAGAGGATCTGGCTTCATGTCAGCAGAGAATCAGTCTGCATGTCATAGCAGAGAATCAGGCTTCACGTCAGCCACCACTGCAACAGTCCATTGGCATATATTTAGGCCCAGCACACAGGCAGAGGAGAGAGGTCCCGTAACAGAGGATCTGGCTTCATGTCAGCAGAGAATCAGTCTGCATGTCATAGCAGAGAATCAGGCTTCATGTCAGCCACCACTGCAACAGTCCATTGGCATATATTTAGGCCCAGCACCCAGGCAGAGGAGAGAGGTCCCGTAACAGAGGATCTGTCTTCATGTCAGCAGAGAATCAGTCTGCATGTCATAGCAGAGA
Organism: Bufo gargarizans; assembly: GCF_014858855.1. Lineage (NCBI taxonomy): Eukaryota > Metazoa > Chordata > Amphibia > Anura > Bufonidae > Bufo > Bufo gargarizans. The sequence continues at coordinate 344,968,488 of NC_058084.1, read as the reverse complement.
ATCAGGCTTCACGTCAGCCACCAGTGCAACAGTCCATTGTCATATATTTAGGCCCAGCACCCAGGCAGAGGAGAGAGGTCCCGTAACAGAGGATCTGGCTTCATGTCAGCAGAGAATCAGTCTGCATGTCATAGCAGAGAATCAGGCTTCCCGTCAGCCACCACTGCAACAGTCCATTGGCATATATTTAGGCCCAGCACACAGGCAGAGGAGAGAGGTCCCGTAACAGAGAATCTGTCTTCATGTCAGCAGAGAATTAGTCTGCATGTCATAGCAGAGAATCATGCTTCACGTCAGCCACCACTGCAACAGTCCATTGTCAGATATTTAGGCCCAGCACCCAGGCAGAGGAGAGAGGTCCCGTAACAGAGAATCTGTCTTCATGTCAGCAGAGAATCAGTCTGCATGTCATAGCAGAGAATCAGGCTTCACGTCAGCCACCAGTGCAACAGTCCATTGTCATATATTTAGGCCCAGCACCCAGGCAGAGGAGAGACGTCCCGTAACAGAGGATCTGGCTTCATGTCAGCAGAGAATCAGTCTGCATGTCATAGCAGAGAATCAGGCTTCATGTCAGCCACCACTGCAACAGTCCATTGGCATATATTTAGGCCCAGCACCCAGGCAGAGGAGAGAGGTCCCGTAACAGAGGATCTGGCTTCATGTCAGCAGAGAATCAGTCTGCATGTCATAGCAGAGAATCAGGCTTCACGTCAGCCACCACTGCAACAGTCCATTGGCATATATTTAGGCCCAGCACCCAGGCAGAGGAGAGAGGTCCCGTAACAGAGGATCTGGCTTCATGTCAGCAGAGAATCAGTCTGCATGTCATAGCAGAGAATCAGGCTTCATGTCAGCCACCACTGCAACAGTCCATTGGCATATATTTAGGCCCAGCACCCAGGCAGAGGAGAGAGGTCCCGTAACAGAGGATCTGGCTTCATGTCAGCAGAGAACAGTCTGCATGTCATAGCAGAGAATCAGGCTTCACGTCAGCCACCAGTGCAACAGTCCATTGGCATATATTTAGGCCCAGCACCCAGGCAGAGGAGAGAGGTCCCGTAACAGAGGATCTGGCTTCATGTCAGCAGAGAATCAGTCTGCATGTCATAGCAGAGAATCAGGCTTCATGTCAGCCACCACTGCAACAGTCCATTGGCATATATTTAGGCCCAGCACCCAGGCAGAGGAGAGAGGTCCCGTAACAGAGGATCTGGCTTCATGTCAGCAGAGAATCAGTCTGCATGTCATAGCAGAGAATCAGGCTTCATGTCAGCCACCACTGCAACAGTCCATTGGCATATATTTAAGCCCAGCCCACAGGCAGAGGAGAGAGGTCCCGTAACAGAGGATCTGGCTTCATGTCAGCAGAGAATCAGTATGCATGTCATAGCAGAGAATCAGGCTTCACGTCAGCCACCAGTGCAACAGTCCATTGTCATATATTTAGGCCCAGCACCCAGGCAGAGGAGAGAAGTCCCGTAACAGAGGATCTGGCTTCATGTCAGCAAAGAATCAGTCTGCATGTCATAGCAGAGAATCAGGCTTCACGTCAGCCACCACTGCAACAGTCCATTGGCATATATTTAGGCCCAGCACACAGGCAGAGGAGAGAGGTCCCGTAACAGAGGATCTGGCTTCATGTCAGCAGAGAATCAGTCTGCATGTCATAGCAGAGAATCAGGCTTCATGTCAGCCACCACTGCAACAGTCCATTGGCATATATTTAGGCCCAGCACCCAGGCAGAGGAGAGAGGTCCCGTAACAGAGGATCTGTCTTCATGTCAGCAGAGAATCAGTCTGCATGTCATAGCAGAGAATCAGGCTTCACGTCAGCCACCAGTGCAACAGTCCATTGTCATATATTTAGGCCCAGCACCCAGGCAGAGGAGAGAGGTCCCGTAACAGAGGATCTGGCTTCATGTCAGCAGAGAATCAGTCTGCATGTCATAGCAGAGAATCAGGCTTCCCGTCAGCCACCACTGCAACAGTCCATTGGCATATATTTAGGCCCAGCACACAGGCAGAGGAGAGAGGTCCCGTAACAGAGAATCTGTCTTCATGTCAGCAGAGAATTAGTCTGCATGTCATAGCAGAGAATCATGCTTCACGTCAGCCACCACTGCAACAGTCCATTGTCAGATATTTAGGCCCAGCACCCAGGCAGAGGAGAGAGGTCCCGTAACAGAGAATCTGTCTTCATGTCAGCAGAGAATCAGTCTGCATGTCATAGCAGAGAATCAGGCTTCACGTCAGCCACCAGTGCAACAGTCCATTGTCATATATTTAGGCCCAGCACCCAGGCAGAGGAGAGACGTCCCGTAACAGAGGATCTGGCTTCATGTCAGCAGAGAATCAGTCTGCATGTCATAGCAGAGAATCAGGCTTCCCGTCAGCCACCACTGCAACAGTCCATTGGCATATATTTAGGCCCAGCACACAGGCAGAGGAGAGAGGTCCCGTAACAGAGAATCTGTCTTCATGTCAGCAGAGAATTAGTCTGCATGTCATAGCAGAGAATCAGGCTTCACGTCAGCCACCACTGCAACAGTCCATTGTCAGATATTTAGGCCCAGCACCTAGGCAGAGGAGAGAGGTCCCGTAACAGAGAATCTGTCTTCATGTCAGCAGAGAATCAGTCTGCATGTCATAGCAGAGAATTAGGCTTCACGTCAGCCACCACTGCAACAGTCCATTGTCATATATTTAGGCCCAGCACCCAGGCAGAGGAGAGAGGTCCCGTAACAGAGAATCTGTCTTCATGTCAGCAGAGAATTAGTCTGCATGTCATAGCAGAGAATCAGGCTTCACGTCAGCCACCACTGCAACAGTCCATTGTCAGATATTTAGGCCCAGCACCTAGGCAGAGGAGAGAGGTCCCGTAACAGAGAATCTGTCTTCATGTCAGCAGAGAATCAGTCTGCATGTCATAGCAGAGAATCAGGCTTCATGTCAGCCACCACTGCAACAGTCCATTGGCATATATTTAGGCCCAGCACCCAGGCAGAGGAGAGAGGTCCCGTAACAGAGGATCTGGCTTCATGTCAGCAGAGAATCAGTCTGCATGTCATAGCAGAGAATCAGGCTTCACGTCAGCCACCACTGCAACAGTCCATTGGCATATATTTAGGCCCAGCACCCAGGCAGAGGAGAGAGGTCCCGTAACAGAGGATCTGGCTTCATGTCAGCAGAGAATCAGTCTGCATGTCATAGCAGAGAATCAGGCTTCATGTCAGCCACCACTGCAACAGTCCATTGGCATATATTTAGGCCCAGCACCCAGGCAGAGGAGAGAGGTCCCGTAACAGAGGATCTGGCTTCATGTCAGCAGAGAACAGTCTGCATGTCATAGCAGAGAATCAGGCTTCACGTCAGCCACCAGTGCAACAGTCCATTGGCATATATTTAGGCCCAGCACCCAGGCAGAGGAGAGAGGTCCCGTAACAGAGGATCTGGCTTCATGTCAGCAGAGAATCAGTCTGCATGTCATAGCAGAGAATCAGGCTTCATGTCAGCCACCACTGCAACAGTCCATTGGCATATATTTAGGCCCAGCACCCAGGCAGAGGAGAGAGGTCCCGTAACAGAGGATCTGGCTTCATGTCAGCAGAGAATCAGTCTGCATGTCATAGCAGAGAATCAGGCTTCATGTCAGCCACCACTGCAACAGTCCATTGGCATATACAGACGTGGACAAAATTGTTGGTACCCTTTGGTCAATGAAAGAAAAAGTCACAATGGTCACAGAAATAACTTTAATCTGACAAAAGTAATAATAAATTAAAATTCTATAAATGTTAACCAATGAAAGTCAGACATTGTTTTTCAACCATGCTTCAACAGAATTATGTAAAAAAATAAACTCATGAAACAGGCATGGACAAAAATGATGGTACCCCTAACTTAATATTTTGTTGCGCAACCTTTTGAGGCAATCACTGCAATCAAACGCTTCCTGTAACTGTCAATGAGACATCTGCACCTCTCAGCAGGTATTTTGGCCCACTCCTCATGAGCAAACTGCTCCAGTTGTGTCCGGTTTGAAGGGTGCCTTTTCCAGACTGCATGTTTCAGCTCCTTCCAAAGATGCTCAATAGGATTGAGGTCAGGGCTCATAGAAGGCCACTTTAGAATAGTCCAATTTTTTCCTCTTAGCCATTCTTGGGTGTTTTTAGCGGTGTGTTTTGGGTCATTGTCCTGTTGCAAGACCCATGACCTGCGACTGAGACCAAGCTTTCTGACACTGGCTAGTACATTTCTCTCTAGAATTCCTTGATAGTCTTGAGATTTCATTGTACCCTGCACAGATTCAAGACACCCTGTGCCAGACGCAGCAAAGCAGCCCCAGAACATAACAGAGCCTCCTCCATGTTTCACAGTAGGGACAGTGTTCTTTTCTTGATATGCTTCATTTTTTCGTCTGTGAACATACAGCTGATGTGCCTTGGCAAAAACTTCGATTTTTGTCTCATCTGTCCACAGGACATTCTCCCAGAAGCTTTGTGGCTTGTCAACATGTAGTTTGGCATATTCCAGTCTTGCTTTTTTATGATTCGTTTTCAACAATGGTGTCCTCCTTGGTCGTCTCCCATGTAGTCCACTTTGGCTCAAACAACGACGGATGGTGCGATCTGACACTGATGTTCCTTGAGCATGAAGTTCACCTTGAATCTCTTTAGAAGTCTTTCTAGGCTCTTTTGTTACCATTCGGATTATCCGTCTCTTAGATTTGTCATCAATTTTCCTCCTGCGGCCACGTCCAGGGAGGTTGGCTACAGTCCCATGGATCTTAAACTTATGAATAATATGTGCAACTGTACTCACAGGAACATCTAGTTGCTTGGAGATGGTCTTATAGCCTTTACCTTTAACATGCTTGTCTATAATTTTCTTTCTGATCTCTTGAGACAGCTCTTTCCTTTGCTTCCTCTGGTCCATGTCGAGTGTGGTACACACCATATCACCAAACAACACAGTGATTACCTGGAGCCATATATATAGGCCCAATGGCTGATTACAAGGTTGTAGACACCTGTGATGCTAATTAGTGGACACACCTTGAATTAACATGTCCCTTTGGTCACATTATGTTCTGTGTTTTCTAGGGGTACCATCATTTTTGTCCATGCCTGTTTCATGAGTTTATTTTTTTACATAATTCTGTTGAAGCATGGTTGAAAAACAATGTCTGACTTTCATTGGTTAACATTTATAGAATTTTAATTTATTATTACTTTTGTCAGATTAAAGTTATTTCTGTGACCATTGTGACTTTTTCTTTCATTGACCAAAGGGTACCAACAATTTTGTCCACGTCTGTATTTAAGCCCAGCCCACAGGCAGAGGAGAGAGGTCCCGTAACAGAGGATCTGGCTTCATGTCAGCAGAGAATCAGTATGCATGTCATAGCAGAGAATCAGGCTTCACGTCAGCCACCAGTGCAACAGTCCATTGTCATATATTTAGGCCCAGCACCCAGGCAGAGGAGAGAAGTCCCGTAACAGAGGATCTGGCTTCATGTCAGCAGAGAATCAGTCTGCATGTCATAGCAGAGAATCAGGCTTCACGTCAGCCACCACTGCAACAGTCCATTGGCATATATTTAGGCCCAGCACACAGGCAGAGGAGAGAGGTCCCGTAACAGAGAATCTGTCTTCATGTCAGCAGAGAATCAGTCTGCATGTCATAGCAAAGAATCAGGCTTCACGTCAGCCACCACTGCAACAGTCCATTGTCAGATATTTAGGCCCAGCACCCAGGCAGAGGAGAGAGGTCCCGTAACAGAGAATCTGTCTTCATGTCAGCAGAGAATCAGTCTGCATGTCATAGCAGAGAATCAGGCTTCACGTCAGCCACCAGTGCAACAGTCCATTGTCATATATTTAGGCCCAGCACCCAGGCAGAGGAGAGAGGTCCCGTAACAGAGGATCTGGCTTCATGTCAGCAGAGAATCAGTCTGCATGTCATAGCAGAGAATCAGGCTTCATGTCAGCCACCACTGCAACAGTCCATTGGCATATATTTAGGCCCAGCACCCAGGCAGAAGAGAGAGGTCCCGTAACAGAGATCTGGCTTCATGTCAGCAGAGAATCAGTCTGCATGTCATAGCAGAGAATCAGGCTTCACGTCAGCCACCACTGCAACAGTCCATTGGCATATATTTAGGCCCAGCACCCAGGCAGAGGAGAGAGGTCCCGTAACAGAGTATCTGTCTTCATGTCAGCAGAGAATCAGTCTGCATGTCATAGCAGAGAATCAGGCTTCACGTCAGCCACCAGTGCAACAGTCCATTGTCATATATTTAGGCCCAGCACCCAGGCAGAGGAGAGAGGTCCCGTAACAGAGGATCTGGCTTCATGTCAGCAGAGAATCAGTCTGCATGTCTGTAACGATCGGCAGGGTGGTTCCATCTGCAGCACAGCGACTCCTCCCACTGGGCGGAGCTACCCCATATAAGCCCTGTGGCAGCTATGCACAGTGTTCCACTAATTTGGAGTGTGCACCGTGCATACTGCTACAGAAGCCTCCCTCATAGGCATTGGATCCGGACCCCGGAACCCCTGGGAACCTTATTCCTCACTCCGCTAACCTCCCTGGCAATCCGGGACGCTACTGAGGACTCTACCAAACCGCAAGTATAATGAATTCAGTGGCTGAATATAACCTGGACTATCAGTACCTTCCAACTAAGCAATAATATTCAAGGCACTCTGTTCTCTGTATAACTTATGCAAGTGAGGTGTGTGTTATGGAAAACAAGATTCATGGACTATAACTGTTGCCTACATCAAAATGAATTACTACATCCACCTGTAGGGCGTATGGCATCTCGCCGCTAATAATACATTCAGAGCAGGGAACAGGTGTATGATGTCAGGATCCCTAACTCTCCGCTCAGTTGTTTGAGAGAGCCGCCTGGGAATCCACTACTGAACCTGATCTATAACCTCACTTTCCTTCTGGGTCTTGGGCACTGGTTAATGCAACACGATTCCGCAGTTGAGATCCTCGCAAAACAGCTCGGTGCATTACATATTAGTGGAACCACAATGGATCCAGCGGAACTAGCACGACACATCGTCATCCTCTCACAAAAGGTTGAGAACCTCTCAGAGGATGTTCAGAACCTGCAACTAGAGAACCAGACATTGCGAGACCTTGTCGCACAGAACACAAACCCCCCAAGTGAGGGACCTGAGCCAATGGTCAGTCCTCCGGAACTATTCTCAGGCGATCGCAAGCAGTTCCGAGATTTCATTAATGCTTCCAAATTAATGTTTGAGCTTCGTCCTAGGACCTACCCTACTGACCGGATAAAAGTCCTCACTATGATCTCCTTTCTTAGGGGGGAGCCCAGAGCCTGGGCAAATACCTACTTGGAGAGGGAGGACCCCGTCCTAGACAACTACCACCAATTTCTTATAATCATGGCCCTCTTGTATGAAGACCATAGCAAGCAGCTGACGGCGGAATCCGCCATCAGGAGCATTAAACAAGGCAGACGACCTGTTGAGGATTTTATCGCGGAATATACGCGGTGGGCTCGGGAGACTGAGTGGAACGATCTCAGTCTTAGGAACCAGTTCCGTCTCGGCCTTTCCGAAGCACTGAAGGATGAGTTGGCAAGAGGTGACATGCCCCTCACCCTAGAAGATCTTATGCAACGTGTCACCATCCTCGACAGGCGGCTCTGTGAACGCAGAGCAGAGCGGTCCTATGGATATCTACCTCCCAGTAGACAAACCGAGATGCATCCTCCTGAAGAAAATATGGAGATAGCTGCCCTCAGGGGCCCTCTAACAGAAAGAGAGAAAACCAGAAGACGCAACCTGAATCTCTGCCTATATTGCTCTTCCGAAGGCCATGGGGTAGAAGATTGCCCGGTAATACGGAAGAAGTCCGAAGGTAAGCGATACTCTCTATGTAAAATCGTAGATCCCCAGATCAGAACCCCGGGTTACTTATACACCTCTCTTACTCTACAGTGGGACCAAAATCGTCTTACCGTTGACGCAATGGTGGATACAGGATCCTGCGGAAATTTTATCGATACGCTGTTGATTAAGCGAAATAAAATTCCATTGATCAAAAAGAATTCCCCGTTGTCCGTGAGTTTTATTGACGGTACTACTTCGGCCTCAGGCCCAGTTCAAAACCAAACCTTACCTATAATGGTGACCTGTGAAAACAACCACACTGAATTTATGTCCTTTGACATTATACCCTCCCCTCTATTCCCTATCATACTAGGACTACCTTGGTTAAAACTACATAGACCAACACTACTATGGGACCAAGGAAGGGTACGGTTAGATTCGGGGTATTGCCAGGAGACCTGTTATCCTACAAATTCCATACTACTGGTTGGCGGCACCCAGGTACCAGACCACTACCAGGATTTCGCCGACGTGTTCAGTTCAAAGAATGCAGAGATGCTTCCGCCTCACAGGATATACGACTGTCCCATAGATCTACTTCCAGGAAGTGAAATACCTAAGGGGAGAATCTACCCATTGGCGAAACCTGAGCTAGACCACCTCAAACAGTATCTAGAGGAAAACCTGAAAAAGGGATTCATTAGGGCCTCTACTTCACCCGCAGGATCGGGAATGTTCTTTGTTCGGAACAAGGATTCCAGCCTCCGTCCTATCATCGACTATAGAGCCCTAAATAAAGTGACGGTAAAGAACAGGTACCCACTGCCTCTCATTAACGAACTGATTGAACGTCTCAGCACTGCCACTGTCTATACCAAACTGGACCTTAGAGGAGCTTATAACTTGATAAGGATCAGAAAAGGAGACGAGTGGAAAACCGCTTTTCGCACCCGTTACGGACTCTTTGAATACCATGTGATGCCGTTCGGACTGTGCAATGCACCTGCAACATTCCAAAATTTCATAAATGATATTTTTCGAGATCTACTGGATGTTTGTGTCATTGTCTACCTCGATGACATATTGGTTTATTCAGACAACATCCAAGACCATAGAAGACACGTGCGTTGGGTATTAGCACGTTTGAGAGCCCATCGCCTGTACGCAAAATTAGAGAAATGCGTATTTGATACGACTACACTACCGTTCCTGGGTTACATCATCTCCCCCCAGGGGATTCAGATGGACCAGTCAAAGATTGAATGTATACAAAATTGGCCCACTCCAGGATCCAGAAAGGCACTTCAAAGGTTTTTGGGGTTCGCTAATTTCTACAGGAAATTCATCAAGAATTACGCTGCAACTACAAAACCGCTCACCACACTTACAAGCATCCACACGAGGTTCATATGGAAAAGAGAAGCTCAGGAAGCATTCCAACTACTGAAGGACAGGTTTACATCCGCTCCCATTCTCACCATACCTGACCCTAACAACTTGTACGTCCTCGAAGTGGATGCTTCCCAACATGCTGTAGGAGCTGTCTTATCTCAACGTTCATCATTAATGACGCCCCTACATCCGGTAGGGTTTTTCTCCCGGACACTCAATCCGGCCGAGGTTAACTACCCCATAGGGGAAAAGGAACTTCTGGCAATAAAAAACGCGTTGGAAAATCGGAGATATATATTGGAAGGCCCGACACACCCAATCACCATATACTCAGACCACCGCAACCTCCAATACCTAAAGACCGGTAAGACATTATCCTCTCGGCAAGTGAGGTGGAGTTTCTTCTTCGACCGCTTCGATTTCCAAATCACATACAGACCCGGCTCAAAAAACGGAAAGGCAGACGCGCTTTCTCGTTTGAATGATCCCCATCCAGGGGCAGAATTCCCTTCGTGGGTAATTCCACCAAAAAAAATTAGCGCCACTGTAGTTCTACGACAAAGACTCAAGGACTGCTTAACCCTAAATGAAAACGATCTACCTCCAGGACTCCGTAAGGATGATGAAGGCTTCTATTATAAGAGAAATCATCTTTACATACCACCAAACGTTACAACACAAGTAATTCAACTATGCCATGATACTCCCATGTCGGGTCATCCGGGCATCTCCAAAACCGTGGATTTAGTCCGCAGATATTACTGGTGGCCCAACATGATACAGGAAATTGAGGACTACGTCGCCTCATGTGAGATTTGTGCCACCTGCAAACATGATCGTAAGCAACCTTACGGCCTACTAATGAATCTCCCGATACCCTCTAGACCCTGGGAGTGGGTATCACTGGATTTTATAGTTGATCTTCCTCCCTCACAAGGTCATAATACCGTACTTGTTGTTGTTGATCTACTAACAAAAATGGCACATTTTGTGGCCCTGAAAAAATTACCATCTTCAAAGGAGACTGCTGAGGTTTTTGTGACTAACATCGTCCGTCTACATGGAGTGCCTACTAAACTGATATCGGACAGAGGCTCACAATTCATCTCCAAGTTCTGGAAGGCTCTTTGTGGGAAACTCCAGATAGACCATCGGATGTCCAGTGCATACCACCCGCAGACAAACGGACAAACTGAGAGAGTAAACCAATGCCTCGAGCAGTACCTTCGCTGTCACTGCTCATACCTCCAGGACGACTGGGAGCGCCTGCTTCCTCTCGCGGAATTCTCTATAATAATTCCAAAAGTGCCTCCACTCTTCACTCTCCATTTTTCTCGAACTACGGTTTTCACCCTTCTCCTCTCACTCCGATGAGTATCCCTACTAACGTGCCAGCTACTGAAGATTACATCTCCACATTACAGAAGACCCTCAAGGAGCTTAAAGAAAACCTTATCCGAGCTAGAGATCGACAAAAATGTTATTATGATCGACGCAGGAGGCCGAGTCCCCCATATCAAGCAGGGGACTCCGTCTGGCTCTCCACCAAAAACCTCCGCTTGGGTACTCCTTCTAAAAAATTGGGGAAACAGTTCCTGGGACCATTCCGTATCGAGAAGGTCGTCAACCCCAACACGATGAAACTCATTCTACCTCCTCGTTTTCAGGTACACCCCACCTTTCACGTATCTTTGCTGAAGCCTTTTCGTCCTAACCCTTTCCCGGGCAGGAACCCTGCCCCGTCACTTCCGGTCATTGTCCAAGGTGATGAAGAGTTCGAGGTTGAGGAGCTCTTGGATTCCAGAAGGAGGAGGGGGAGACTCCAGTACCTCATACGATGGAAGGGTTATGGTCCCCAAGATGATTCCTGGGAGGAGGCCGTTGATGTCCACGCTCCAAAATTGCAAAGGGAGTTTCACCGCAGGTTCCCCGACCGGCCCTCCCCTTCTAGGGTACCCCGGAGGGGTTCCCTTGGGAGGGGGGTACTGTAACGATCGGCAGGGTGGTTCCATCTGCAGCACAGCGACTCCTCCCACTGGGCGGAGCTACCCCATATAAGCCCTGTGGCAGCTATGCACAGTGTTCCACTAATTTGGAGTGTGCACCGTGCATACTGCTACAGAAGCCTCCCTCATAGGCATTGGATCCAGACCCCGGAACCCCTGGGAACCTTATTCCTCACTCCGCTAACCTCCCTGGAAATCCGGGACGCTACTGAGGACTCTACCAAACCGCAAGTATAATGAATTCAGTGGCTGAATATAACCTGGACTATCAGTACCTTCCAACTAAGCAATAATATTCAAGGCACTCTGTTCTCTGTATAACTTATGCAAGTGAGGTGTGTGTTATGGAAAACAAGATTCATGGACTATAACTGTTGCCTACATCAAAATGAATTACTACATCCACCTGTAGGGCGTATGGCATCTCGCCGCTAATAATACATTCAGAGCAGGGAACAGGTGTATGATGTCAGGATCCCTAACTCTCCGCTCAGTTGTTTGAGAGAGCCGCCTGGGAATCCACTACTGAACCTGATCTATAACCTCACTTTCCTTCTGGGTCTTGGGCACTGGTTAATGCAACACGATTCCGCAGTTGAGATCCTCGCAAAACAGCTCGGTGCATTACAATGTCATAGCAGAGAATCAGGCTTCACGTCAGCCACCAGTGCAACAGTCCATTGGCATATATTTAGGCCCAGCACACAGGCAGAGGAGAGAGGTCCCGTAACAGAGAATCTGTCTTCATGTCAGCAGAGAATCAGTCTGCATGTCATAGCAGAGAATCATGCTTCACGTCAGCCACCACTGCAACAGTCCATTGTCAGATATTTAGGCCCAGCACCCAGGCAGAGGAGAGAGGTCCCGTAACAGAGAATCTGTCTTCATGTCAGCAGAGAATCAGTCTGCATGTCATAGCAGAGAATCAGGCTTCATGTCAGCCACCACTGCAACAGTCCATTGGCATATATTTAGGCCCAGCACACAGGCAGAGGAGAGAGGTCCCGTAACAGAGAATCTGTCTTCATGTCAGCAGAGAATTAGTCTGCATGTCATAGCAGAGAATCAGGCTTCACGTCAGCCACCAGTGCAACAGTCCATTGTCATATATTTAGGCCCAGCACCCAGGCAGAGGAGAGAGGTCCTGTAACAGAGGATCTGTCTTCATGTCAGCAGAGAATCAGTCTGCATGTCATAGCAGAGAATCAGGCTTCACGTCAGCCACCACTGCAACAGTCCATTGGCATATATTTAGGCCCAGCACCCAGGCAGAGGAGAGAGGTCCCGTAACAGAGGATCTGGCTTCATGTCAGCAGAGAATTAGTCTGCATGTCATAGCAGAGAATCAGGCTTCACGTCAGCCACCACTGCAACAGTCCATTGTCAGATATTTAGGCCCAGCACCCAGGCAGAGGAGAGAGGTCCCGTAACAGAGGATCTGTCTTCATGTCAGCAGAGAATCAGTCTGCATGTCATAGCAGAGAATCAGGCTTCACGTCAGCCACCAGTGCAACAGTCCATTGTCATATATTTAGGCCCAGCACCCAGGCAGAGGAGAGAGGTCCCGTAACAGAGAATCTGTCTTCATGTCAGCAGAGAATCAGTCTGCATGTCATAGCAGAGAATCAGGCTTCACGTCAGCCACCACTGCAACAGTCCATTGGCATATATTTAGGCCCAGCACACAGGCAGAGGAGAGAGGTCCCGTAACAGAGAATCTGTCTTCATGTCAGCAGATAATTAGTCTGCATGTCATAGCAGAGAATCAGGCTTCACGTCAGCCACCAGTGCAACAGTCCATTGTCATATATTTAGGCCCAGCACCCAGGCAGAGGAGAGAGGTCCTGTAACAGAGGATCTGTCTTCATGTCAGCAGAGAATCAGTCTGCATGTCATAGCAGAGAATCAGGCTTCACGTCAGCCACCACTGCAACAGTCCATTGTCAGATATTTAGGCCCAGCACCCAGGCAGAGGAGAGAGGTCCCGTAACAGAGGATCTGTCTTCATGTCAGCAGAGAATCAGTCTGCATGTCATAGCAGAGAATCAGGCTTCACGTCAGCCACCAGTGCAACAGTCCATTGGCATATATTTAGGCCCAGCACCCAGGCAGAGGAGAGAGGTCCCGTAACAGAGGATCTGTCTTCATGTCAGCAGAGAATCAGTCTGCATGTCATAGCAGAGAATCAGGGTTCACGTCAGCCACCACTGCAACAGTCCATTGGCATATATTTAGGCCCAGCACCCAGGCAGAGGAGAGAGGTCCCGTAACAGAGAATCTGTCTTCATGTCAGCAGAGAATTAGTCTGCATGTCATAGCAGAGAATCAGGCTTCACGTCAGCCACCACTGCAACAGTCCATTGTCAGATATTTAGGCCCAGCACCCAGGCAGAGGAGAGAGGTCCCGTAACAGAGAATCTGGCTTCATGTCAGCAGAGAATTAGTCTGCATGTCATAGCAGAGAATCAGGCTTCACGTCACCCAACATTGGAACAGTCCATTGGCATATATTTAGGCCCCGGCACCCAGACAGAGGAGAGGTTCATTTAACTTTGGGTAGCCTCGCAATATAATGGTAAAATGAAAATAAAAATAGGATTGAATGAGGAAGTGCCCTGGAGTACAATAATATATGGTTAAGGGGAGGTAGTTAATGTCTAATCTGCACAAGGGACGGACAGGTCCTGTGGGATCCATGCCTGGTTCATTTTTATGAGCGTCAGCTTGTCCACATTGGCTGTAGACAGGCGGCTGCGTTTGTCTGTAATGACGCCCCCTGCCGTGCTGAATACACGTTCAGACAAAACGCTGGCCGCCGGGCAGGCCAGCACCTCCAAGGCATAAAAGGCTAGCTCTGGCCACGTGGACAATTTAGAGACCCAGAAGTTGAATGGGGTCGAACCATCAGTCAGTACTTGGAGGGGTGTGCACACGTACTGTTCCACCATGTTAGTGAAATGTTGCCTCCTGCTAACACGTTGCGTATCAGGTGGTGGTGCAGTTAGCTGTGGCGTGTTGACAAAACTTTTCCACATCTCTGCCATGCTAACCCTGCCCTCAGAGGAGCTGGCCGTGACACAGCTGCCTTGGCGACCTCTTGCTCCTCCTCTGCCTTGGCCTTCCACTTGTTCCCCTGTGACATTTGGGAATGCTCTCAGTAGCGCGTCTACCAACGTGCGCTTGTACTCGCGCATCTTCCTATCACGCTCTAGTGCAGGAAGTAAGGTAGGCACATTGTCTTTGTACCGTGGATCCAGCAGGGTGGCAACCCAGTAGTCCGCACACGTTAAAATGTGGGCAACTCTGCTGTCGTTGCGCAGGCACTGCAGCATGTAGTCGCTCATGTGTGCCAGGCTGCCCAGGGGTAAGGACAAGCTGTCCTCCGTGGGAGGCGTATCGTCATCGTCCTGCCTTTCCCCCCAGCCACGTACCAGTGATGGGCCCGAGCTGCGTTGGGTGCCACCCCGCTGTGACCATGCTTCATCCTCATCCTCCTCCACCTCCTCCTCATCCTCGTCCTCCTCGTCCTCCAGTAGTGGGCCCTGGCTGGCCACATTTGTACCTGGCCTCTGCTGTTGCCAAAAACCTCCCTCTGAGTCACTTCGAAGAGACTGGCCTGAAAGTGCTAAAAATGACCCCTCGTCCTCCTCCTCCTCCTGGGCCACCTCCTCTTCCCTCATCGCCCTAAGTGTTTTCTCAAGGAGACATAGAAGTGGTATTGTAACGCTGATAACGGCGTCATCGCCACTGGCCATGTTGGTGGAGTACTCGAAACAGCGCAACAGGGCACACAGGTCTCGCATGGAGGCCCAGTCATTGGTGGTGAAGTGGTGCTGTTCCGCAGTGCGACTGACCCGTGCGTGCTGCAGCTGAAACTCCACTATGGCCTGCTGCTGCTCGCACAGTCTGTCCAGCATGTGCAAGGTGGAGTTCCACCTGGTGGGCACGTCACATGTGAGGGGGTGAGCGGGAAGGCCGAAGTTACGCTGTAGCGCAGACAGGCGAGCAGCGGCAGGATGTGAACGCCGGAAGCGCGAACAGACGGCCCGCACTTTATGCAGCAGCTCTGACATGTCGGGGTAGTTGTGAATGAACTTCTGCACCACCAAATTCAGCACATGCGCCAAGCAAGGGATGTGCGTCAAATTGGCTAGTCCCAGAGCTGCAATGAGATTTCGCCCATTATCACACACCACCAGGCCGGGCTTGAGGCACACCGGCAGCAACCACTCGTTGGTCTGTTGTTCTATACCACGCCACAACTCCTGTGCGGTGTGGGGCCTGTCCCCCAAACATATGAGTTTCAGAATGGCCTGCTGACGTTTACCCCGGGCTGTGCTGAAGTTGGTGGTGAAGGTGTGTGGCTGACTGGATGAGCAGGTGGAAGAAGAGGAGGAGGAAGCCGAGAAGGAGGAGGTGGCAACAGGAGGCAAAGAATGTTGCCCTGCGATCCTTGGCGGCGGAAGGACGTGCGCCAAACAGCTCTCCGCCTGGGGCCCAGCTGCCACTACATTTACCCAGTGTGCAGTTAGGGAGATATAGCGTCCCTGGCCGTGCTTACTGGTCCACGTATCTGTGGTTAGGTGGACCTTGCTACAGATGGCGTTGCGCAGTGCACACTTGATTTTATCGGATACTTGGTTGTGCAGGGAAGGCACGGCTCTCTTGGAGAAGTAGTGGCGGCTGGGAACAACATACTGTGGGACAGCAAGCGACATGAGCTGTTTGAAGCTGTCTGTGTCCACCAGCCTAAATGACAGCATTTCATAGGCCAGTAGTTTAGAAATGCTGGCATTCAGGGCCAGGGATCGAGGGTGGCTAGGTGGGAATTTATGCTTTCTCTCAAATGTTTGTGAGATGGAGAGCTGAACGCTGCCGTGTGACATGGTTGAGATGCTTGGTGACGGAGGTGGTGGTGGTGTTGGTGGTACATCCCCTGTTTGCTGGGCGGCAGGTGCCAACGTTCCTCCAGAGGTGGTTTTTAAGGTGTTTACTCCACTGCAGTTCATGCTTTGCATGCAGGTGCCTGGTCATGCAGGTTGTGCTAAGGTTCAGAACGTTAATGCCTCGCTTCAGGCTCTGATGGCACAGCGTGCAAACCACTCGGGTCTTGACGTCAGCACATTGTTTGAAGAAGTGCCATGCCAGGGAACTCCTTGAAGCTGCCTTTGGGGTGCTCGGTCCCAGATGGCGGCGGTCAGTAGCAGGCGGAGTCTCTTGGCGGCGGGTGTTCTGCTTTTGCCCACTGCTCCCTCTTTTGCTACGCTGTTGGCTCGGTCTCACCACTGCCTCTTTGTCATGGAACCATGAACCAGACGTACAACAAGAGATAAGTGGAAATAAGAAGGCTTTATTGAAAATCAAGCTGTCAGCAAAAGTCCAAACGGATGGCTAAACCGAAGCAGGGTCTTGCGTAGACAGAGGTCAGGAACCAGAAGGGTAGTCAGACGAAGCCTGGATCAGGAAAGAGCAGGGTAGTCAGACGAAGCCAGGATCAGGAACCAACGGGGTAGTCAGACGAGGCCAGGATCAGGAACCAGAAGCAGCAGCAGTCTTAGAAGCATGTGAACACAGGAGGACCAAGCAAGGAACTGAAGCCACAGACCTCCTATATATATGAGCTAGGCATCCAGCTCCTCCCAGTGGGAAGGAGAAGCTGCAGGGTGGGAGGCTACAAGAAACCCAGAAACCAAGATGGCCGCCAACACATGTCAAACGAAGGAGAACAGTAAGAAGGTAAGACCATGACACTCTTCCTCCGAACTGTGAAAGTCAGTGGCACGACCTTCATTCCATGTGGGGTCTAGGACCTCATCGTTCCCTGCATCGTCTTCCACCCAGTCTTGTTCCCTGACCTCCTGTTTAGTCTGCACACTGCAGAAAGACGCAGCAGTTGGCACCTGTGTTTCGTCATCATCAGAGACTTGCTGAGGTGGTATTCCCATGTCCTCATCATCAGGAAACATAAGTGGTTGTGCGTCAGTGCATTCTATGTCTTCCACCGCTGGGGAAGGGCTAGGTGGATGCCCTTGGGAAACCCTGCCAGCAGAGTCTTCAAACAGCATAAGAGACTGCTGCATAACTTGAGGCTCAGACAGTTTCCCTGATATGCATGGGGGTGATGTGACAGACTGATGGGGTTGGTTTTCAGGCGCCATCTGTGCGCTTTCTGCAGAAGACTGGGTGGGAGATAATGTGAACGTGCTGGATCCACTGTCGGCCACCCAATTGACTAATGCCTGTACCTGCTCAGGCCTTACAATCCTTAGAACGGCATTGGGCCCCACCATATATCGCTGTAAATTCTGGCGGCTACTGGGACCTGAGGTAGTTTGTACACTAGGACGTGTGGATGTGGCAGAACGGCCACGTCCTCTCCCAGCACCAGAGGGTCCACTAACACCACCACGACCATGTCCACGTCCGCGTCCCTTACTAGATGTTTTCCTCATTGTTATCGTTCACCACAAGAACAAAAATATTATTTGGCCCAATGTATTGAATTCAAATTCAGGCCTTTTTTTTACAGACACCTAACACTATCTGGCTATCTATTTAGGTACCGTATTACACTAATACAGGCACAGCAGTAACCACCGATTTAGCTGACTATGAATTTGAGGCCTAGTATTTAGGCGCTGGGTGACAGGTATACATTTTACGGACAGAATTAGACTGGGATATGCACAGTAGCGTGTGTGTGAAGTTATTGAGAATGACCCTATCAGCACCTTGATTCTGATATACCCTTTTAGAGATGTATTTAAAGTAGGCCTGATACAGCAGAAACCACTAATTTAGGAAATTGCTAAATTGGGAATTGTATTTCAACCCAGAACAAAAACTGTGCTTTGACGGACACTAAATAACTTGACCAGCCACAACAGTACAGCAGTAACGACAGATTTAGCTGGATATAAATTTGAGGCCTAGTATTTAGGCGCTGGGAGACAGGTATAGGTTTACTGACAGAATTAGACTTGGAAATGCACAGTAGCGTGTGTGTGAAGTTATTCAGAATGACCCTATGTGCACCTTGAATATTATATACCCTTTTAGGGATAGATTTCAAATAGCTCTGATACAGCAGAAACCAATAAATTAGGAAATTGCTAAATTGGGAATTGTATTTCAACCCAGAACAAAAAATGTGCTTTGACGGACACTAAATAACTTGCCCAGCCACAGCAGTACAGCAGTAACGACAGATTTAGCTGGATATAAATTTGAGGCCTAGTATTTAGGCGCTGGGTGACAGGTATAGGTTTACTGACAGAATTAGACTTGGAAATGCACAGTAGCGTGTGTGTGTGAAGTTATTCAGAATGACCCTATCAGCACCTTGAATATTATATACCCTTTTAGGGATAAATTTAAAGTAGGCCTGATACAGCAGAAACCACTAAATTAGAAAATTGCTAAATTGGGAATTGTATTTCAACCCAGAACAAAAACTGTGCTTTGACGGACACTAAATAACTTGCCCAGCCACAACAGTACAGCAGTAACGACAGATTTAGCTGGATATAAATTTGAGGCCTAGTATTTAGGCGCTGGTTGACAGGTATGCGTTTTACGGACAGAATTAGACTGGGATATGCACAGTAGCGTGTGTGTGAAGTTATTGAGAATGACCCTATCAGCACCTTGATTCTGATATACCCTTTTAGGGATGTATTTAAAGTAGGCCTGATACAGCAGAAACCACTAATTTAGGAAATTGCTAAATTGGGAATTGTATTTCAACCCAGAACAAAAAATGTGCTTTGACGGACACTAAATAACTTGCCCAGCCACATCAGTACAGCAGTAATGAAAGATTTAGCTGGATATAAATTTGAGGCCTAGTATTTAGGCGCTGGGTGACAGGTATAGGTTTACTGACAGAATTAGACTTGGAAATGCACAGTAGCGTGTGTGTGAAGTTATTCAGAATGACCCTATCAGCACCTTGAATATTATATACCCTTTTAGGGATAAATTTAAAGTAGGCCTGATACAGCAGAAACCACTAAATTAGGAAATTGCTAAATTGGAAATTGTATTTCAACCCAGAACAAAAACTGTGCTTTGACGGACACTAAATAACTTGACCAGCCACAACAGTACAGCAGTAACGACAGATTTAGCTGGATATAAATTTGAGGCCTAGTATTTAGGCGCTGGGTGATAGGTATGCGTTTTACGGACAGAATTAGACTGGGATATGCACAGTAGCGTGTGTGTGAAGTTATTGAGAATGACCCTATCAGCACCTTGATTCTGATATACCCTTTTAGGGATGTATTTAAAGTAGGCCTGATACAGCAGAAACCACTAAATTAGGAAATTGCTAAATTGGGAATTGTATTTCAACCCAGAACAAAAACTGTGCTTTGACGGACACTAAATAACTTGCCCAGCCACAGCAGTACAGCAGTAACGACAGATTTAGCTGGATATAAATTTGAGGCCTAGTATTTAGGCACTGGGTGACAGGTATAGGTTTACTGACAGAATTAGACTTGGAAATGCACAGTAGCGTGTGTGTGAAGTTATTCAGAATGACCCTATCAGCACCTTGAATATTATATACCCTTTTAGGGATAAATTTAAAGTAGGCCTGTGTGACAGGGTGTCACAATGTTTTGCAGAGAAAGTGCTGGATGGTGTGTACATTGCACCAAGTTTCCAGCACTTCATGTGTTAAAAGGCTCCAGGAAGGTTTGGTTTTCCTTGCATCCAGAAGCTTTCTGGGAAAAAGAAAACCAGTTTAGGGTCCTGGAGACGGTCAGGGAAGAGTTGGGTGGGTTCCCTGACCACCCGGAGCCAGTCCGGGTTTTACCTCCCTGGGGGACTGCTCACACAGATGTACTAATTAAGTCAGCAGCCCTGACCCAGGAGCTCTCTCTCTGGCAGTCTGTTTGAGAAGCTGCAAGCCCAGGAGCTCTGAGAGCGGTTGGCTTCTCCACCTAACTACTGAACTGTAAGTTGCTCTGTTTTCCCCTTGAAAATGCTCTTTGTGTTTTGTGTTATGAGTTTAGCTAGGGCTGCCGAGTGAGATAGGCAGGAGCCAGACGGCTATTGTTGTTTTTGGTTTTGTTTGTTAATTTGAGCAACTTGCTAAATAAACTAGCAACAGTGTGACGCACAAGCTACAAAGGTGTCAGTGTACCTGTTTCGGCCCAAAACAACCCCGCAGGAAGGCGTAACAGTTCACAAATTGGTGTCGGATGCGGGCACACGGATCCCTGCCAGATACCACCCATCTAGCAACTTGAATTGCATTTCATCTTATCATCCAGTACGATGGAAGACTTGGTGTTGAGGTTGGCACAAGTCTGTGCAACCCAGCAAGACGCAAATGCAGTCCAGCGAGAGACTAATGCCAGACATGAAAAGGCTTTGGCTGCCCAGCAGGAGGCGCAGCAGGAAATTGTACGTCTGTTGAGTACTCAGGTGACTGCACTAGCTGAGGCTGCGGAAAGAGACCGGCAAATGCAAGCTGAAGCCGCTCGGAAAGACAGAGAAACTCTTACAGAGGTTCTGCAGCAGCTGGCGAATATGCATCCGGATCGACCTAGCAATAGTGGGTTGATCAAAGCAAGCCATTTACTTCAGAAAATGACCCCACACGATGACGTGGAAGCGTTTCTGAATACTTTTGAATGTACCGCAGATCGGGAGGCGTTGCCTAAGCCTCAGTGGGCGGGGTTGGTTGCTCCGTTTCTAACTGGTGACTCTCAGAAAGCGTATTTTGATTTGTCTGCCGAGGATGCCCAGGACTACGAGAAGCTAAAGCTAGAAATTCTCCGCCGTTTGGGTGTCACTCCTGCTGTGCGGGCCCAATGCGTGCACCGCTGGAATTACCAACCTAATAAGTCTCCCAGGTCACAGATGCATGACCTAATTTATCTGGTACGAAAGTGGTTGCAACCTGAGATACTCACGGCACCCCAGATTGTCGAAAGGGTCACAATGGATCGCTTCCTGACAGCGCTGCCGTATGAATTAAGAAAATGGGTCAGTCACGCTGATCCAAAGTCTGCCAATGAGTTAGTTGAGATGGTTGAACGCTACCTCGCAGCAGAGGGGTTTTTGGCAGGAGGGTCGGACCCCGAGAACTTGCCTGTAAAGCGGCGTCTGCCTGCAGTGGCGGGGAGAGGCGCCTCAACCTTAAATGCTGATCCTGGTTTGAAAACGTGGGTGAAGACCAACATGGATACTAGGCTGCTGAAAGAGACCCTACCAGGCTCCGGTGTCCAGTGCTGGAGGTGCAAAGCCCGGGGGCATGTGGCTGCTAAATGTCCTGACGTCCCAGTACATATGGAGTGTGGAGCCGCTCGGCGCCTTTCCTTCTTTGCTCGTCCAGCGTGTCTGACATCTGCGCTGGCTCACATGGCACAAGTCAAAGTGGATGGAAGGAGTGTCCAGGCCTTGCTGGATTCTGGGAGCCTCGTTACGCTTGTACACTCAGACCTGGTAGCTCCAGACCAGCTGAAAAACCAGTGCATGGGTGTTGTGTGCATACATGGTGATGCAAAAAGTTATGGTACAGCGGTGGTCCCCATTGAGACTCATTTTGGTGTGACATCCCATGAGGTTGGAGTGTCTAAATCCCTGATGCATAGTGTCATACTAGGGCGGGACTTTCCTTTGTTCTGGGACCTGTGGGCGGTCGACTTTCCACCTCAAGTTTCCCTAAGTGTGAGAGATGAAACTCTGGCTAGCCTGCCTAACTTTGGGGATTCCGGTTCTGAAGCACCGGCCGGTGGACTGACCCCAGTTGAGCCTGACCAGTTCCCCTTCTCTGTGCTAGTGGGGGAATCCGAGAGACCACAAGAGTCTGTGGAAGAGTTACCTATGCCAGAAATAAACTGCTCTCAAGATAACTTTGGCACATCCCAACTGAGGGACCCAACGTTAGCTCATGCTTGGGAAAATGTGGCTGTGGTTAATGAGGTTGCCCACAGTACGGGCTTTGAGAAGGTGTACCCTCACTTTGCTGTCAACCATGATCTTCTTTATCGTGTTGATAATATAAGGGGTGAAGTCGTAGAGCAACTAGTTGTTCCCAAATCGCATAGGAAAGTGGTACTTGACCTGGCTCATAAAAACCCCATGGGAGGACACCTGGCAGCCGAGAAAACGCAGCAACGGGTACTCCAGAGGTTTTTTTGGCCTGGCATATTTGCAGAAATCAAACGATTCTGTTCGTCTTGCCCAGAATGTCAGTTGACGTCCCCTGCGCCTCATTACCGGGGACCCTTGGTACCGTTACCCATCATTGAGGTACCTTTTCACCGGATTGCAATGGATTTGGTGGGGCCCCTGGTGAAATCTGCAAAGGGACATCAATACATTCTTGTGGTTTTAGACTATGCCACTAGGTATCCCGAGGCGGTTCCTCTGCGGAACACGTCAGCTAAAACAATTGCCCGGGAGCTGTTTCATATGTTTGCTAGAACAGGCATTCCAAAAGAGATCCTGACGGATCAAGGAACGCCTTTTATGTCAAACGTAATGAAAGGTTTGTGTAAGCTGCTGGGTATAAAACAGTTAAGGACATCTGTCTATCACCCTCAAACTGATGGGTTGGTTGAGTGCTTCAACAAAACCCTCAAGAGAATGTTAAAAAGGGTCGTTGAGGCAGACGGGAGAGATTGGGATTGCCTGCTCCCCTACTTGATGTTTGCTGTTCGTGAGGTGCCTCAGTCGTCTACTGGGTTTTCCCCGTTTGAGCTTTTGTATGGGCGACAACCCCGGGGGCTTTTGGATATTGCAAAGGAGTCGTGGGAAGAGGAGCCCTCTCCCCACCGCTCCGTGGTGGAACATGTTCTACAGATGCAGGATCGCATCACAGCTGTAATGCCCATAGTACAAGAACATATGAGACAGGCTCAAGAGGCCCAAAGTCGCATATACAATCGGGGAGCCAGACTCAGGGTTTTTCAGCCGGGTGACCGGGTCCTGGTTCTGGTTCCCACCGTCGAAAGCAAATTCCTAGCGAAATGGCAAGGGCCCTATGAGGTTGTAGAGAAGATAGGGGAGGTGAATTATAAAGTCCACCAACCTGACAAACGGAAAAAAATGCTAATTTATCATGTCAATTTAATAAAGGCCTGGAAGGAACCGTTAGTTTCTATGGCGGCTGAGCCTCTCAGCCCTACACTTCAGGGGGAAGTTACTGAGGTGAAGGTCTCGGAGACTTTGTCAAGGGCACAAGCCCAAGAGGTAAAGGAATTCCTCCTTAGGAATGCTGATGTGTTTTCAGAGTGGCCAGGTTGCACTCATGTAATTAAGCATGATATTGTTACAGATCCACAAGCTCGGGTTCGCTTGAAGCCATATCGCATTCCTGAAGCTCGCAGACAGACAGTAGCCGGTGAGATCCAGAGAATGTTGGAGCTAGGTGTTATTGAGCCGTCCCATAGTGATTGGTCTAGCCCTGTGGTGTTGGTACCAAAACCGGATGGGTCCTGGCGGTTTTGCAACGACTTTCGCAAATTAAACGATATCTCAAAGTTTGACGCTTATCCCATGCCACGGGTGGATGAGTTGATAGAAAGGTTAGGTCCAGCCAGGTACATTACCACCCTGGATCTAACCAGAGGTTATTGGCAGATTCCACTTACTTCAACGGCTAGGGAAAAGACAGCATTTTCTACTCCTCAGGGCCTATTCCAGTATGTGAGAATGCCGTTTGGGCTTCATGGGGCCCCTGCCACCTTTCAGAGGTTGATGGATGAAGTCCTTAGGCCACACCGGCACTTCGCGTCGGCCTACCTTGACGACGTGGTGATATTCAGCTCGGATTGGGAAAGTCATCTTCCCAAGGTCCAAGCGGTGGTAA
Source organism: Bufo gargarizans (assembly GCF_014858855.1). NCBI lineage: Eukaryota > Metazoa > Chordata > Amphibia > Anura > Bufonidae > Bufo > Bufo gargarizans. The sequence goes on along the minus strand of NC_058084.1, from coordinate 344,944,381 downwards.
ACTCAATTCGGCAGGCTGGTCTGACGGCCAATCCCAAGAAATGTGCCCTGGGCCTTGAAGAGGCACGATACCTAGGGTACATTATTGGTAAAGGCCTCATCAAGCCTCAGGCTCAAAAGGTACAGGCAATTAAGGAGTGGCCTCAACCTTGCACAAAAAAACAGGTGAGGACGTTTCTGGGCATGGTAGGGTATTACCAGAGGTTTATTCCAGATTTTGCCACCATAGCTGCTCCGCTTACGGACCTAATCAAGGGCAAAAGCTCAGGGGGAATTTCTTGGAACAAAGATGCTGAGGTTGCGTTCTGTAAACTCAAGGAGGTGTTATGCAGTAGGCCAGTTTTGATCGCTCCTGATTTTAAAAAAAAGTTTGTTGTTCAAACAGATGCTTCTAATGTGGGCCTAGGGGCCATTTTGTCACAGTTGGTGCATGGAGAAGAACACCCAGTGATATATTTGAGTAGGAAGCTAACCCCAGCTGAGAAAAACTATAGTATTGTGGAGCGCGAGTGTTTGGCCATCAAGTGGGCTTTAGAGACTCTGCGATACTATCTGCTCGGCCGTCAATTTCAGTTAGTGACAGATCACTCCCCTCTTACCTGGATGTCACGGGCCAAAGATCATAATGCAAGGGTGACCCGCTGGTTCCTGTCACTACAGGACTATAATTTCTCAGTGGAGCACAGAGCAGGAAAGCTGCAGGCCAATGCTGACGCTCTCTCCCGAACTCATTGTATGTTCTCGGAAAGTGTCCGTACCCACGGGTTCGAACAGAGGGAGGGGGTATGTGACAGGGTGTCACAATGTTTTGCAGAGAAAGTGCTGGATGGTGTGTACATTGCACCAAGTTTCCAGCACTTCATGTGTTAAAAGGCTCCAGGAAGGTTTGGTTTTCCTTGTATCCAGAAGCTTTCTGGGAAAAAGAAAACCAGTTTAGGGTCCTGGAACCGGTCAGGGAAGAGTTGGGTGGGTTCCCTGACCACCCGGAGCCAGTCCGGGTTTTACCTCCCTGGGGGACTGCTCACACAGATGTACTAATTAAGTCAGCAGCCCTGACCCAGGAGCTCTCTCTCTGGCAGTCTGTTTGAGAAGCTGCAAGCCCAGGAGCTCTGAGAGCTACTGAACTGTAAGTTGCTCTGTTTTCCCCTTGAAAATGCTCTTTGTGTTTTGTGTTATGAGTTTAGCTAGGGCTGCCGAGTGAGATAGGCAGGAGCCAGACGGCTATTGTTGTTTTTGGTTTTGTTTGTTAATTTGAGCAACTTGCAAAATAAACTAGCAACAGTGTGACGCACAAGCTACAAAGGTGTCAGTGTACCTGTTTCGGCCCAAAACAACCCCGCAGGAAGGCGTAACAGTTCACAGCCTGATACAGCAGAAACCACTAAATTAGGAAATTGCTAAATTGGGAATTGTATTTCAACCCAGAACAAAAACTGTGCTTTGACGGACACTAAATAACTTGACCAGCCACAACAGTACAGCAGTAACGACAGATTTAGCTGGATATAAATTTGAGGCCTAGTATTTAGGCGCTGGGTGACAGGTATAGGTTTACTGACAGAATTAGACTTGGAAATGCACAGTAGTGTGTGTGTGAAGTTATTCAGAATGACCCTATGTGCACCTTGAATCTGATATACCCTTTTAGGGATGTATTTAAAGTAGGCCTGATACAGCAGAAACCACTTAATTAGGAAATTGCTAAATTGGGAATTGTATTTCAACCTAGAACAAAAAATGTGCTTTGACGGACACTAAATAACTTGCCCAGCCACAACAGTACAGCAGTAACGACAGATTTAGCAGGATATAAATTTGAGGCCTAGTATTTAGGCGCTGGATGACAGGTATACGTTTTACGGACAGAATTAGACTGGGATATGCACAGTAGCGTGTGTGTGTGAAGTTATTGAGAATGACCCTATCAGCACCTTGATTCTGATATACCCTTTTAGGGATGTATTTAAAGTAGGCCTGATACAGCAGAAACCACTAAATTAGGAAATTGCTAAATTGGGAATTGTATTTCAACCCAGAACAAAAAATGTGCTTTGACGGATACTAAAATAACTTGCCCAGCCACCGCAGTACAGCAGTAACGACAGATTTAGCTGGATATAAATTTGAGGCCTAGTATTTAGGCGCTGGGTGACAGGTATAGGTTTACTGACAGAATTAGACTTGGAAATGCACAGTAGCGTGTGTGTGAAGTTATTCAGAATGACCCTATGTGCACCTTGAATCTGATATACCCTTTTAGGGATGTATTTAAAGTAGGCCTGATACAGCAGAAACCACTAAATTAGAAAATTGCTAAATTGGGAATTGTATTTCAACCCAGAACAAAAACTGTGCTTTGACGGACACTAAATAACTTGCCCAGCCACAACAGTACAGCAGTAACGACAGATTTAGCTGGATATAAATTTGAGGCCTAGTATTTAGGCGCTGGGTGACAGGTATAGGTTTACTGACAGAATTAGACTTGGAAATGCACAGTAGCGTGTGTGTGAAGTTATTCAGAATGACCCTATGTGCACCTTGAATCTGATATACCCTTTTAGGGATGTATTTAAAGTAGGCCTGATACAGCAGAAACCACTAAATTAGAAAATTGCTAAATTGGGAATTGTATTTCAACCCAGAACAAAAACTGTGCTTTGACGGACACTAAATAACTTGCCCAGCCACAACAGTACAGCAGTAACGACAGATTTATCTGGATATAAACTTGAGGCCTAGTATTTAGGCGCTGGGTGACAGGTATACGTTTACTGACAGAATTACACTGGGATATGGCCAAAAAATAACCACACTATTGCTAGTTAAATGCACTTGGTGTGACAGCTTGACCAACCACACTACTGAGGGTTAAAGGCACTTGGTGACAGGCGCAGCTTGCCCCTGATGTAGTATATGGCCAAAAAATAAACAGACTATTGCTGGTTAAATGGACTTGGTGTGACAGCTTCACCCTTATGTAGGATTTAGCCAAAAAACAACCACACCATTGAGGGTTAAATGCACTTGGTGACAGCTTGCCCCTGATGTAGTATATGGCCAAAAAATAAACAGACTATTGCTGGTTAAATGCACTTGGTGTGACAGCTTCACCCTGATGTAGGCTTTAGCCAAAAAACAACCACACCATTGAGGGTTAAATGCACTTGGTGACAGGCGCAGCTTGCCCCTGATGTAGTATATGGCCAAAAAATAAACAGACTATTGCTGGTTAAATGCACTTGGTGTGACAGCTTCACCCTGATGTAGGCTTTAGCCAAAAAACAACCACACCATTGAGTGTTAAATGCACTTGGTGGCAGCTTGTGCTGGCGCAACACAAGACACAAAATGGCCGCCGATCACCCCAGAAAAAAGTGACTGAAAAACGCTCTGGGCAGCCTAAAAACAGTGAGCAATTCAATAGCAGCAGTTCAATCATCCACAGCTGCAGATCAATCAATGGATGGAGTCTTTTGGAGGAGCTAATCAGCCTAATCTCGCCCTACTGTCGCAGCTGCAACCTCTCCCTACGCTAATCAGAGCAGAGTGACGGGCGGCGCTATGTGACTCCAGCTTAAATAGAGGCTGGGTCACATGGTGCTCTGGCCAATCACAGCCATGCCAATAGTAGGCATGGCTGTGACGGCCTCTTGGGACAAGTAGTATGACGCTTGTTGATTGGCTGCTTTGCAGCCTTTCAAAAAGCGCCAAGAAAGCGACGAACACCGAACCCGAACCCAGACTTTTACGAAAATGTCCGGGTTCGGGTCCGTGTCACGGACACCCCAAAATTCGGTACGAACCCGAACTATACAGTTCGGGTTCGCTCATCCCTACCCGTGAGGGCTTACAATCTACATGGTATGGGAGAAGGACACAGTAGGTGCGGGTGAAGCTAGTCATGGCGGTATAGAGGCAGCAGGGTCACTGGTTGTAGGCTTGTCTGAAGAGGTGGGTTTTTAGGTTTCTTTTGAACGATTCCACTGTAGATAAGAGTCTGATATGTTGGGGTAGCGAGTTTCAGAGAATGGGGGATGCACGGGAGAAATCTTGGAGGCGATTGTGGCAAGAGGTGATAAGAGGAGAGGAGAGAAGGAGGTCTTGTGAGGATCGAAGATTGGGTGTGGGGATGTATCGGGAAAGTAGCTCAGAGATGTAGGGAGGGGACAGGTTGTGGACAGCCTTGTATGTATTTGTTAGCATTTTGAACTGAATTCATTGGCCTAAGGGAAGCCAGTGAAGGGATTGGCAGAGGAGAGACGCAGAGGAATAACAGGGTGAGAGGTGGATCAGTCGTGCAGCAGAGTTGAGGATAGATTGGAGGGGTGCGAGAGTGCTAGATGGAAGGCCACAGAGGAAAATGTTGCAGTAGTCTAGGCAGGAGATGATGAGGGCATGTACAATTAGTTTTGTAGACTCAAAGTTGAAGAAAGCGTGGATGCGGGAGATGTTTTTAAATTGGAGGCGGCAGGTGGTGGAAAGGGCTTGGATGTGTGGTCGGAAGGAAAGGGCAGAATCCAAGGTCACTCCAAGGCAGCGGAGTGTGCAGCCATTGATTGTGATAGATAGGTCTGTTGGGGGGTTGAGTATGATGGGGGAAAGATGATGAATTCTGTTTTGTCCATGTTAACTTTTAGAATGTGAGAGGAGAAGAAGGAGGATATGGAAGATAGGTATTGTGGGATTCTGGATAGTAGGGTGGTGATGTCTGGGCCAGAGAGGTAGATTTGTGTGTTGTCAGCATAAAAGTGATACTGAAAGCCATGGGACGCTATGAGCTGTTCCAGGCCAAAAGTGTATATAGAGAAGAGCAGGAGTCCTAGGACAGAGTCTTGCGGGACACCAACAGAGAGGGAATGAGACGAGGAGGTGGTGTGAGAGAGGGAGATGCCAAATGTCTGTTCTGTGAGGTATGATGTGATCCAGGAGAGGGCCAGGTCAGTGATGCCAAGAGATGAGAGAGTTTGTAACACAAGAGAGTGGTCGACAGTTTTAAAGGCAGAGGACAGGTCAAGGAGGAGGGCAGAGTAATGTTTTCTGGTTTTGGCTGTTAGTAGGTCATTGGTGACTTTGGTAAGGGCAGTCTCAGTTTAGTGGTGGGGTCGGAAGCCAGACTGTAGGAAGTCAAAGAGGGAGCAGGAGGAGAGGTGAGAGGACAGTTCAGAATGGACATGTTGCTCAAGTAGCTTTGAGGCTCCCACAGCTGACTCCCATCTCACAGGTGAATTACATTATGATTAATTCATGGATCCTACTTCTTGTATATATTTGCTCATTACCCTTGAGGAATCCGGACTGTGCCGGCAATATGCGTTGGGCATCTCTCATTGTTATTCAGATCCACTGTACCAGCTGCTTTTATAGGTTCTGACCAGTGGCGTACCGCCAATATAGGCAGACCACGCCGTTGCTATGGGGCCCGCGGCACTGGGGGCCCCGGAGAGTAGGAAAGGCTCCGCCCACTCTGTTTGGCTCCGCCCACTCTGTTTCGCCCCGCCCACTCCGTTTACCGTGGAAAAAAGTTTAATATGTGGCGCAGCGGAGCACTTGTGTTCATTCAGCATCCAGCGACCGTCTACCCCGCTCCCAGCCCAGTTTCTGTCTGACCTGCGGATCTATCCAGTCAAGGGCTTGCTGCACATAACACTGGCCAATCAGCGCAAGTCAGCAGAAAGAGGCAGCTCCTGATTGGCCAGTGTATTGCTGGCACAGGCATGCTGCACCCAGACTCCGACCCGAGGGTAACATCGCCACTCACCTCGCATCACATCTGCGTGCCACCACCTAGTCAACAGCTGACAGGCACAGCACAGGTCAGTGGAGGACCGCTGCTGATCGGACAGACAGAGTGACATGGTCACTAAGGTCTATATCGCTGGTTGGTGTGGTACAGTAGTTCATGTAGAACTTCGATTGAGCATGCAGCAAGAGAGGACTCATAGGGAGGGGGACATGCTTTTTCTCCTACACTGTCCTCTATGAGCCTTAACCCCCCCCCCCCCACCCCGAGTCCTCTATGAGCCCCAACCCCTAATGCTCCCCCAAAATGCCCGGGAGGGAGTAGGAGGAAAGCACACTGGCTCCTATGAGACTCCCCCCCCCCCCATCCCTCCCCCCCAGGTCCACTATGAGCCTCCCTAACCAGGCCCAATGCCCCCCAAGAGGGGTGGGAAAAGAGTAGTAGGAAAGCACACTGGTTTCTATGAGCCTCCCCCTGAGTCCTCTAGGAGCCCCCACAACCCCTAATGCCCCCCAAAATGCCCAGTAGGGGGAGAAAAGCACACTGTCCTAAGAATTTAGAGGGGCATTAGGGGTTTGGGGGGCTCATAGAGGACTCGGGGGGAGGCTCATAGAGGACAGTGTGCTTTCCTCCTACACCTACTCCTCGTTCCTGGGCATTTTGGGGGGCATTAGAGGTTGGATAACCCCTCTAACTCCTTGCTGCTGATCCTGAGTGTGCACATAGCCACTAATTATATTCCCCCAACCCCCCACCCAACACATCAGTCACCTTTAGGGGGGGGGGGGGGATATGATTGGTGGCTATGTGCACACTCAGCATCAGCAGCAAGGAGTTAAAGGGGTTTGGGCAGTAGCATACTGCAACCGTTTGGGGTAACAGAAGTTATGATAAAATGGTGGCGTGGCATGGGAGGAGCCAGGACAGAAGGTGGGATGGGCCAGGGGTGGGTAGTGGGAGGAGTTAGGGGGCCCAATTCAGATTCTTGCTATGGGGCCCGGTGATTTCTATGTACGCCCCTGGTTCTGACTCTCACTTTCTGACCTCATTGTGGTCTGCTTTCATTTATTAGTGGCCATATCTTATTTAACATTGTCTATATGCAGTCTACAGGTTGATATTGTGTATAGCTGGTATTTATCTCATGTCCTGATTTGTGGACGCTCAGTAGATTCTGTTTGTGTCGGTTTTACCCTGTCACCGACACGCTGTTTATATAGTATACAATTTTTTAATGTGTCTGTCTGTTTTAGTTGTCTAATAAACTTCATACATAAACTTTTACTCATAGTCATTGTTGGATGTGCATTTATAGGGTGGTTCTTTTGACTCTTTCTTGAGTCCATCTTGTCTTGCAAATGGAAGAAGTGATATGGGACGATAACTGAACAAAGCACAGTGGTCAAGAGAAGGCTTTTTGAGGATGGGTGTAATGGTAGCATGTTTAAAAGCAGAGGGGAAGACACCATATGGTGAGATTGTGGGCAATGTGTATGGTGGCAACATTTCTGTGTACATTATATGGTGGGATATTTGTTTACAGTATATGGTGACATTATGTGTAAAATATAAAGCAGGGATGTATGTTTTTGTATTGATTAAGGGACGGCCCTCAGAATCCATTCCTCTAGTGGGCCCATTGTGGGCCTATAGTTCAACACTGATTGTATGCTCTAATTTTTTAATGTGTTTTAGGTTGGATTTGTGGTCTGTTTACCAATGTTCGCATATTTTACATTTTTTCCTGCATATGCATTTTTGGTGTATTTTTATGGTAAAAATGCCAGATGTTAGCTGACAGTCTGACAATTGCAGAACGTTCCAACTTTTTTTTTTTTTATGTCTTTTTTGCAATTTGGGTGCCTTTTTTGTGTCATTTTGTGGTATTTTTTTTTAAAATGCAGCATGTTGAAGCAATGGCACTTTTGAACCTTTTTTCATCCCCTTCTTTATAGTGAAAAAACATCTGGGGGGAAAAAAAAATGTACACGTGTTAATGCAAAAACACCGTAAAATAGATGTGATATGCAAAAAAAAAAAATCATGCAGTTTTAGTAGCACTTTTCTCATGTGTAAAGGGGGCCTCAGGCATTTTTTTGCACCTTCCATTAATTATGTGCGTAGGAAAAGGACGGAGGTACTATGAGGAAATATAAAATGCACCAAATACTGTATACAACATGCACAAATGATAAGTGGCTTAAGAAAGAATAAAGGAGGAGATTTATTAAGACCAGCATTTTCAACGGCAGTCTTGATATCCCCTGTGCTGCCTGAGGATGCTGTTGCCTTGTCATAAATTAAGCGTGTCTGATGGCATTTTTTGCAATTAGAAGAAGATCTACGCTAGCTTATAGCTGGCATGGATGTCATCATTTACCACAGAAAACTGACAGAAATAATGATAAATGGGTCAGGACCTCGCCCACACCCTGCCAACTTTTTAGAAAGAGACAAGGGTGTTGTAGAAATTAAACTTGAGCCTAGATTTAGGCATTTAAAAAAATTCACAAAACAGTCCCCCTCCCCCAAGTGTCTAACATATCTTGCAAATAGAAAATTACTCCCAGTTTCCTTTGCCACTACTGTAGGCTATTCTACTTGATATTATATTGCATGAGAATTTCATAAATGTGGAATATACATAAGATTCAATGGGGAGATTTATCAAAACTGGTGCAAATGAAAACTGGCTTAGTTGACCATAGCAACCAATCAGATTCCATCTTTCATTTTCCACAGCTCCTATGGAAAGCGAAAGGTGGAATCTCATTGGTTGCTATGGGCAACTAAACCTTTCCTTTGCACCGGATTTGATAAATCTTTCCTAATGTATTCCTATATACTGCAACTAATCGTACATCAGTTTGTGGACGCTGTACGACTGAGCACAGTCAGAAGGACTTGATGTTGTACAATGCTTCTCGGTGTTGCATTTTTCCCTAGAAGCAATAAGATGTGCAGTTCCCTAGAAGCAATATGACTAAATGGATACATAACATGGGTGTGTGCACAAGGCCTCAGGGTATGCACACTGAAGGCTGTACAGAGCCATACAGATTCTGTGCCATAGGCGTGCGCATGGGGTGTGCCGGGTGTGCCTGGGCACACCCTAATCAAGAGTCAAAATTGAGATTCTGTCACCTCCGGCAGCTCCCTCTTGAGCCCTGCTGGCCGACGAATACTAATGAAGCGCTTCCAATTTGGAAGCGCTCATTAGTACCGGAGGACCAGGAAGCGGTTAACTCCCTGTACTTAACGCTTCCTGGTCCTCGGCTGTCGGCTGTGCAGGGGCTGCACAGAGCATGAGGCGCTTTGTGACGTCACGCTGTGCACGCCTGTTTAGAGAGCACAGCCGAAAGCCGACATCAGGAGGAAGAAAATCGCGGGTGGCTAGGAACAGAGAGGTAAGTGTTTTTTTATTTTATAAAAAAATTAGGCTGCTGGGGGCATAATGGGAGCTAATGAGAGGCATAATGGAGGCTAATGAGAGGCATAATGGGGGCTAATGAGAGGCATAATGGGGGCTAATGAGAGGCATAATGGGGCTAATGAGAGGCATAATGGGGGCTAATGAGAGGCATAATGGGGGCTAATGAGAGGCATAATGGGGGCTAATGAGAGGCATATGGGGGCTAATGAGAGGCATAATGGGGGCTAATGAGAGGCATAATGGGGGCTAATGAGAGGCATAATGGGGGCTAATGAGAGGCATAATGGGGGCTAATGAGGCATATGGGGGCTAATGAGGCATATGGGGGCTAATGAGGCATATGGGGGCTAATGAGGCATATTGGGGGCTAATGAGGCATATTGGGGGCTAATGAGGCATATTGGGGGCTAATGAGAGGCATAATGGGGGCTAATGAGAGGCATAATGGGGGCTAATGAGGCATAAGGGCTGATAATGGGGGCTAATGAGGCATAAGGGCTGATAATGGGGGCTAATGAGGCATAAGGGCTGATAATGCGGGCTAATGAGGCATAAGGGCTGATAATGCAGGCTAATGAGGCATAAGGGCTGATAATGCAGGCTAATGAGGCATAAGGGCTGATAATGCAGGCTAATGAGGCATAAGGGCTGATAATGCAGGCTAATGAGGCATAAGGGCTGATAATGCAGGCTAATGAGGCATAAGGGCTGATAATGCAGGCTAATGAGGCATAAGGGCTGATGATGGGGCTAATGAGGCATAAGGGCTGATGATGGGGGCTAATAAGGCATAAGGGCTGATGATGGGGCTAATGAGGCATAAGGGCTGAGGATGGGGGCTAATGAGAGGTATAATGGGGACTAATGAGGCATAAGGCCTGATAATAGGGGCTAATGGCATAAAGGCTATATATATATATATATATATATATATATACACACACACACACACATACACACACGCGCGGTGTGTGTGTTTGTGCTTTAGGGTGCACACCCTAATGCAATAGGCTGCGCATGCCTATGCTCTGTGCACAGCGTGAGATTTCTGCAATTCCACTGCAGAAAATCTGATATTTGGCCCTGATATTTGGCCATACCACTGTGCAGATCTGTGCAAAATAGAGCCATAAAGGGAATCTGTCAGTAGGTTTGACAATGCTAAACGACCCCCGCCGATCTGATATCAATGACCTGAGGATAGGTCATCGATATGTAAATCATGGAGAACTCCTTTAACAGACACACCAAATGATTGCATCACCGAATGGTGAGGAAAGTTCCGGTGAGCAGTTCAGGTCTGTTGCAGAGAAGAAAAAAAACTGAAACAGTGTGAACCTGGGGCGAAGTATGGGGAAAACAAATGCTGCAGTATCTGTTGTGCATGTGGTCAGGTCACCTTACAGTGGCTGGGATAGATCTGGTTTATAATAAATTGTAGGTGATACTGGAAAAATTGAGTTTCAGTGTTTTTGTGTGCACTGTACCATGGTGACAGGTAGGAAATCTAATTCTCACATGACAGAGAAGGCTGAGGAATCTTTGCAATGAACTCTGGGCAAAAAGCCTAGTTTCATGTAAAGTGGATGCTTTCGAGTGCTATAAACAAGTCACAGAGAAATGCCAGGTTGGGAGACAGAGACAGCAGAAGGCACATCTACTAAGGGCTTATTCACACGGCCATTGTGGTTCCGTTCCATGCATTGGGGACCACAATTCGCGGCCTGGACAGATCGAGACCCATCCGGATCTGTCTGCAACGCAAACAAAATAGAGCAAGTGCTTCCGTGGGGTTCCGATCTGTGCTTCCGTTCCGCATCTCTGTGATTGCGGACCCATTCAAGTGAATGGGTCCGCATCCGTGATGCGGAGTGCACACAGGCCAGTGCCCGTGTATTGCGTACCCGCCGTATGCAGGGCCACAACACGGCTACGGAACCACAACGGCCGTGTGAACAAGTGTTGTGGCAAAACCCCTACTTCTATGACCTGCTGGGGTCCAAATCAGGTAAAGGTGCGAGTACTCGGAAGAGATAAATGAGACACACTCAAGGTTGTATCAGAATAATCTCTTGACTTTATTGAGAGGATACAGAAATACTTATACCCAGTTTATAGGAATCAAGCCAACACAGCTCTCGTCACTTACGTAAGCATTGCGTGATTAACAATAATAACATAACATTTTTGGTATTTGTAAATCAAGCACATTTAATTACTAAAAGCTTTATCTTACCCTTGAGTTATTCATCCTTGAGAAGTATCTAGAACCAGTTGTACTCCCAGAACATCAGATACACATAGTTCTGAGAACTAACAAGTAATCCAGTATACAAAATGAAGGTGCAATCCCTCACAATTCCCCAATTTTCAGATATTCACTCATTGCAGGTACACATACTTCAGCCGGACATTCCTCTTGCTGATGGTTTCCCAGATTCTGCATCTGCATGAGGGATAATATCAACACATTTAATAATCTCTCCTACTACTGGTTTTGTCACACACTTTACTCAAGCACATTAATGTGAGCTTAATCACAATGTAAATAAGTGCAATAATCAACAAAATCTGTATTATCCCCTGCACTATGCCCACAAGCCATCCACCATCCACCAATATTTTTTAATTAATTTGCTGAGTTCAAGAAAGAGAAAGTGTCTGACAACCAAGAATATTTATTCCCAATATGTTCATCCAACCACTTAGCTCTAATTTCCTTCGTCTTTTCAATACCTGCCCTTATCTGGAGGTTACCTTGTGGATCTATGTAATGACAGCAGGTTGGTCCCATCACTTAACACATTCCTCCTCCTTTGGCAGTGAGATAATCCAGAACTAAAGAATGCTGGTTAGTGACTATGATTAACTGAGATTGTACATGGTTAGTTTGATTTACAAGGCCTAACACCTACCATATTTGGTCATCTAGATAATCTGTTGCCACTACTAGCTTATCCCACATCTGCATAATCACCAAAAAACGTATTTGTAATACTCATCTCTACTACATGAGGCTTCCCATTTGGTCTGGGATTGTTGCCTGCAGCTCTTTTATGTAATGTATGTTTAGGCACAGCATTTATATTAAGCTTATCATGTGTCAGTATAAATGTGGCTGGAGTCAGTCGGACAAGAGTACAGGTTCTGTAAGCTCCAGGTGGAATCCACTTATATGCTGCCACTCCACAAGCAAAATAAAGATCACCAGGAAGAGTATAATTATAGGTTACATAATTAAGAAGTATATAAGCAACTGCAGTAATGGTTACACATTTATTGTATAAACACCATTTTTGACTACCATCATTATCACTGCCTATTCCCCCCCCCCCCCCCCAACCAAACCCGCAGGCATAACTGTCATCAGTTTTAGGAGTCAATACAGCCCCAGAGTTGTCTTTACAGTCATCACTATCCTTTATGGACCCTTCAAACTTGTTGTTATGCTCCCATGAAACGTTATGTAAAGTCCTTTGTATCGCCACTGCAGTCACTCCTTCAGTCTGATCGTATATCCTTGGGCCAGTGCAAAAGAAACTGATACTGGAAAATCAAAATATCCTAGATGGAGCTTTCATACTTTCTTTCTGGCCCACTTCTGTCCATCAAAATACCATACTCTGACAGTGTTGTCCTTTTTTGCGGTCACATTGGCCTGCCACAAGGGGTGCTCTACCCATCAGCAATAGGAAGGGGCACTTCTGTGATCTTCAAATTGATAAAAAGTCTCTACAGTTTATGTCAGCAAGCTCTAGCCACGGTACCGGGATCGCTAAATAAAGCATAGTCTTTGAACTCACAGGACTGTTAGTACAGATCCAACAGTTTTTATAATTGTCCGCATCTGTCATATTCTTTAACATGACCCAATGATGCCTAATAAAGGCATTGTTCCAGTCACTTTTTAGGTTCACATGTAGCTTGGATGCTCAGAGCCAGGAGTAGCAGTGCAAAGATCTCCATCCCCAGGGTTTGGCACTTTCTTGCAATGTGCGGCGTGAATCCAGTTAGACTTTCCTTCCACCTTTACAGAGGTAGCAGTATTCAACAGGACTTGGAAGGGACCATCAAATCTGGGCTCAAAGGGTTTCCTCACATCCCTCTTTTTTACCACCCAATCTCCAGGCTCAAGACTGTACGTGCCTTCTATTGAATCAGGGTCTGGAATGGAAGCAAACACTTGATTATGAGTTTGATCTAGTCTTTGTTCTTAATGGGCTGGTCTGCCGATGTCAAAGAGTCTCTGGCCTGCCAAATTGGTCCATAATCATGAGCAATATCAAAAGCATACCTGGAATCCGTGTAGATGTTCGTCTTCTTGTCTTTGGCAATTTTGCATGCCTCAGAGTGCTTTCAGCTCTGCCTCCTGTGCTGACATATGAGGGAGTGGTTCAGCCAACACCACCTCATGCTGTGTGTACTTCCATCTACAAAATACTCAAAATCAGGGTTATCAAGGGGTTGATCATGAATATGTGAAAATCCAGAGGTCTCTTGTTGCATCAAATGCTCACAATCATGATCTTCTGTTTCCATTAAATCTGCAAGTAATCTGTGATTGGTAACAATGTAGCAGGATTCAGAGTTTTGCATCACTTAAAGGTAATGCTATCTGGCATGAGGAGGGACCATTGTAACCTCAGTTATCTGGCCATAGAAATGTGTTTTGGCTGTACTTGACTGAGTATGCCTTGAATGTCATGTGGTGTTTGTACCCCTAGAGGGTAGTCAAGGACAATGTCAGATGCTTTTTCCACCATGAGCTGGACAGCCGCCACAGCTGTGACACATGAAGGAGCTCCCCTGGACAGAGGATCCAATCTGGCAGAGAAATATGCAACTGGTCTGTGCCTATCACCATGTTTTTGAGTGAGTACTGCTGTACTGTGTCCCTTGAGTTCTGAACAAAACAGGTTAAATAGCTGGTCATAATTTGGAATACCAAGAGCAGGTGCAGACAGTATTGTCAATTTTACAGTGAAAAAGGAGTCAATTGCCTGTTATGTTTGACAGAAAGAATCTGACAACAGGCAATCGTACAAAGGCTGCATAACCATAGATGCATGCCTTATTCAGGGTCTGCAATATAAAACCAGACCCAAAAACATCCTGAGAGGTTATGGCCCCTGAGGAAGCTTTATGTCCTTCACAACGTGTTTCCTTTCTTCAGTAAGGTGTATTGCACCTTCTGGGAGACAATGCCCCCAAAATGTTACTCTTGCTTGGCAATACTGCAGTTTTCTCTGGAGACTTTACATCTACTTTCTGCAAGAAAGATCAGCAATGACAGAGTGGCAACTTTTCCAAGTCCCTGCGCACAAAAGTAAATCATCAACATATTGCAAAAGTACAATGTCATCAGGAATCTGCCATCCAAATAATACTGACTGTAAATTTTGTGTCTACATGGTAGGTGAGTTATATGCCCCTTGTGGCAAGACTGTCCATGTACAGTCAGTACATAAATATTGGGACATCGACACAATTCTAACATTTTTGGCTCTATACACCACCACAATGGATTTGAAATGAAACAAACAAGATGTGCTTTAACTGCAGACTGTCAGCTTTAATTTGATGGTATTTACATCCAAATCAGGTGAACAGTGTAGGAATTAAAACAGTTTGCATATGTGCCTCCAACTTGTTAAGGGACCAAAAGTAATGGGACAGAATACTTGGTTGCAAATCCTTTGCAGTCAATTACAGTCTGAAGTCTGGAACGCATAGACATCACCAGACGCTGGGTTTCATCCCTGGTGATGCTCTGCCAGGCCTCTACTGCAACTGTCTTCAGTTCCAGCTTGTTCTTGGGGCATTTTCTCTTCAGTTTTGTCTTCAGCAAGTGAAATGCATGCTCAATCGGATTCAGGTCAGGTGATTGACTTGGCCTTTGCATAACATTCCACTTCTTTCCCTTAAAAAACGATTTTTACTGCTTTTGCAGTATGCACATCATCAATAAATACAAGAGAACCAGTTCGATTGGCAGCCATACATGCCCACGCTATGACACTACCACCACCAGGCTTCACTGATGAGGTGGTATGCTTAGGATCATGATGTCATGGTCTTACCTTCTTACTGTTCTCCTTCGTTTGACATGTGCTGGCGGCCATCTTGGTTTCTGGGTTTCTTGTAGCCTCCCACCCTGCGGCTTCTCCTTCCCACTGGGAGGAGCTGGATGCCTAGCTCATATATATAGGAGGTCTGTGGCTTCAGTTCCTTGCTTGGTCCTCCTGTGTTCACAGGCTTCTAAGACTGCTGCTGCTTCTGGTTCCTGATCCTGGCTTCGTCTGACTACCCCGTTGGTTCCTGATCCTGGCTTCGTCTGACTACCCTGCTGGTTCCTGATCCAGGCTTCGTCTGACTACCCTTCTGGTTCCTGACCTCTGTCTACGCAAGACCCTGCTTTGGTTTAGCCATCCGTTTGGACTTTTGCTTACAGCTTGATTTTCAATAAAGCCTTCTTATTTCCACTTATCTCTTGTTGTACGTCTGGTTCATGGTTCCATGACATTAGGACCAAGCCATGAATTTTGACGGTACAGGGCCATCCTCGCTACCTACGCTGGTTGCCAGACTTGATCAGCAGGATCACCTGTTGGGTCGGTTCGCTGTGGCGTTGCAAACCCTGCTTGAACGCACGGCTCATTTCGCTTCCGTTGCCGATGGGTCGGTTGTCGCTCCTGGGCCCGCTCCTACTGCCGCTCCGGTTGTTGCGCCAGAGTCTACCCCGACACCTGTTGCTGCGCCTGCGGTGTCTCGGGGTATGACCGGTTCTGCCCCCCTTCCACAGCGCTTTGGGGGAGAGCCAACTCAGTGCCGAGGTTTCCTTAACCAGGTGGGCATTTATTTCGAGTTGCTGCCACATGCCTTTCCTACTGAGAGATCAAAGGTGGGCTTCTTGATCTCGCTGCTCTCGGACAAGGCCTTGGCCTGGGCCAGCTTTTTATGGGAGAACAACAATCCGGTGGTTGCCGAGTTTTCCGGTTTTGTTGCTTCTCTTCGGAAGGTATTCGATGTGCCGGCTCGTGCTGCCTCTGCTGCGAAGCTCCTTATGTCCATCAGACAGGGTTCACGATCCGTAGCTGAATACGCCATTGAGTTTCGTACCCTGGCAGCAGAGGTGGGCTGGAATAATGAGGCTCTGGTCGCTGCTTTCTCTCATGGTCTCTCGGATGCCTTGAAGGATGAGGTTGCAGCTAAGGACCTACCAGTGGAGCTCGAGTCTCTTATTTCTTTCCTGATTTTGATTGACACCAGACTCAGGGAGAGACCTTCCTTTAAGGAGAGCCTGCGGAGGTCTTCTAACAGATTGGCGCCTACGTTTGCTGTCCCACCCGTGCCTCCCTCTCCTCCCACGCCTCCTGGGGATGACTCGTCTGGGGGTGAACCCATGCAGCTGGGGTTTGCTCGCCTGTCCGAGGGGGAGAGGGTACTCCGGAGAAGCGAGGGCCGATGCATGTACTGTGGTCTCGGTGGGCATTTTCGGTTGGCATGTCCGAACCGTCCGGGAAACGCTCGCACCTGAGATCCTGTCGGGGGCAGATCTTGGGTGGAGTCTCCTCGTCCCCGGTTTCCCGTGTTGACAAACCACTGATCACTGTTGTCCTCTCCTGGGTCGGGGGCTCGGTGACGACCCAGGCGTTGGTGGACTCTGGTGCTGGTGGTTTGTTCATTGATAGTGTGTTCGCTGCCGCCAATTCCATTCCTCTGCAGCCTCGAGGTTCCCCACTGGCTCTTGAGGCGATAGACGGCAGACCCCTTCTGCCGCCACACGTGACTCATGAGACCCTTCCAGTGGGGATAGCCATTGGTGCCGTTCACAGAGAGTCGGTCTGTCTCCAGGTGATTTAGTCTCCACACTACTCGGTGGTCTTGGGGTACCCCTGGCTCCAGAAGCATAATCCGACTTTCGATTGGAGATCGGCCGAGATCCTCTCGTGGTCACCGCAGTGTGGGGCTAGTTACATCCATGGGCCTGTCAAGTTGCTGTGTACTTCCTCGGACTCTCTGTTGCCTCCTAAATACGAAGAGTACCGGGATGTATTCGATAAGGTGCGCGCTGTTGCCCTACCTCCGCACCGCCCATACGATTGTGCCATAGAGTTACAATCTGGTGCCGTTCCTCCTCGTGGCAAAGTCTATCCACTGTCGGTAGCGGAGAATGAGGCCATGGAGGAGTACGTGAGGGAGGCGCTTTCACGCGGACACATTCGCAAATCCTCGTCCCCGGCAGGGGCTGGATTTTTCTTTGTGAAAAAGAAGGGCGGTGAGTTGAGGCCTTGCATCGATTACAGGGGTCTCAATCGCATCACGATCAAGAACGCTTACCCGATACCCTTGATTTCCGAGCTGTTCGATCGCCTCAAAGGGGCCACGGTCTTTACCAAACTCGACCTGAGGGCGGCATATAACCTGGTAAGGATCAAGGCGGGCGATGAGTGGAAGACCGCGTTTAACACCAGGACCGGTCATTATGAATCCTTGGTTATGCCCTTTGGGTTGTGCAATGCGCCCGCAGTCTTCCAGGAATTCATCAACGATGTTTTCCGTGACCTGTTGCAGCAGTGTGTGGTGGTCTATTTGGATGACATCTTGGTATATTCTGAATCCATGGAGGCCCACATTATGGATGTCAGACGAGTGTTGCAACGGTTACGAGAGAACAGGCTGTTCGGTAAGCTTGAGAAATGCGAATTTCACCGATCCCAGGTAACCTTCTTAGGTTACATCATTTCCGCTGAGGGGTTCTCCATGGATCCTGAGAAGGTTTCGGCTGTCTTACAGTGGCCCCAGCCCAGTGGTCTCCGTGCCCTGCAGCGCTTTTTGGGCTTCGCCAATTATCGGAAGTTCATCAGGGACTTTTCTATGCTAGCCAAGCCTCTCACGGATCTGACCAGGAAGGGCAGTAATTTCCAGGTCTGGCCGCTCGAGGCCATCCGAGCTTTTGAGGCTCTAAAGTCCGCCTTTATGTCGGCTCCGATTCTGTCGCATCCCAACCCTGGGTTGCCCTTTGTCCTCGAGGTGGACGCGTCTGAGACGGGAGTAGGCGCCCTTCTGTCTCAGCGTAGAATACCAGAGGGTCCTCTGCTTCCTTGTGGGTTTTACTCCCGGAAACTGTCTTCCGCGGAGTGCAACTATCAGATTGGTGACAGGGAGTTATTGGCCATCGTGCAGGCCCTTAAAGAATGGAGGCACTTGCTCGAGGGTTCGGTGGTTCCGGTTCTCATCCTGACGGACCACAAGAATCTGACCTACCTTTCTGAGGCCAAGAGATTGACACCACGTCAGGCCAGATGGGCTCTGTTCTTGTCACGTTTTAATTACGTGGTCTCCTACCTACCCGGTTCCAAGAACATCAGAGCGGATGCCTTATCACGGCAGTACTCCGAGCTGTCCGGGGAGGAGTCGATTCCGACTTCGGTCATACCTCCGCATCAGATCCTGGCCGCCATTCGCACCAGCCTGACCTCTCCCCTGGGTGAGCAGATTTTGGCGGCTCAATCTGGTGCTCCCTCTGGGAGACCCAACGGCAGGTGTTTTGTGCCTGAGGAGTTGCGCACTCGGTTGTTGCGAACCTACCATAACTCCAAGGCCGCGGGGCATCCTGGAAAGAATCAGCTGTCCTGGGCTGTTTCACGTCTGTTCTGGTGGCCTTCTCTACGTTCCGACATCGCCGCATATGTAGCGGCATGCTCCGTTTGTGCCCAGAGTAAGTCCCCTCGGCACCTTCCGTTGGGCCTTTTGCAACCCATAGCCACCGGGGAGCGCCCATGGTCACACCTGGGGATGGATTTCATTGTGGACCTCCCTGCATCCCGAGGCCATACGGTCATTCTCATGATTGTGGATCGGTTTTCCAAAATGTGCCACTGTGTTCCTCTCAAGAAGTTACCCTCTGCACAAGAGTTGGCCACGATTTTCGCCAGGGAGGTCTTCCGGTTGCACGGTTTGCCCAAGGAGATTGTGTCGGATCGGGGGAGTCAGTTTGTGTCCAGGTTCTGGCGCGCCTTTTGCTCCCAGTTGGGGATTCATCTCTCTTTCTCCTCGGCCTACCACCCTCAGTCCAATGGGGCCGCAGAACGATCCAATCAGGCCTTGGAGCAATTCCTTCGTTGCTATGTCTCCGATCACCAAGACAATTGGGTTGACCTCCTGCCTTGGGCTGAGTTTGCCAGGAACACGGCGGTGAACTCTTCCTCTGGGACGTCTCCCTTCATGGCCAATTATGGGTTCCAACCAGTGGCGTAGCTACAGGGGTCGCAGCGGTCGCAATTGCGACCGGGCCCCTGAGCCAGGGGGGCCCATGGCCCCCCCACCGCCTCCTATTCAAAATCCAGGCCAGGGCCCGCCCCGGGGGCAGTGTGCACGGCGCAGAGCAGGCTGTTGGCCGGGCGGCTCGCTCATGTGTCTGTCATGTCTGAGGCGCGGCCTTGAGTGAGGTCTGACTGAGGGAGGAGGAGCCGGAGGCGTGGTTCCCGCGCATCTCCGGCTCCCAGTCAGACACACTCAGAAGCAGGCGGCAGTGCGGAAGTGCGGTGGCTGGCGGCGAGGTGAGTTAACTGTCTAGTGGTGACACTGACAGTCCAGACAGTGTCTCTCTACTCTGAGTCCTGATCCACACGACCTTGAACCTGCAGCTTGTGCTCATTGTTGATGTTTTCAGTGCTCAGTGAAGCAGAAAATACCACATTGAGGCAAATAAAAGCTAAATTGCTGCCCATAAAGCCAAGGACCAAAGCAGAGCTGATTCTGTCAACGCAGCAGAGCTTGGTGTTCTCATCTAAATGAACATCATGACAATGTAACCAGCGGCTTTATATAAGAGAGCAGACAAGCTACAGTATCATAAGAAGAAGACAATCTCAACTCTGCTACATCTGCTCTTCCTACTGAGTATAAACGTAAACCGGCATAAACAAAGCAAACAAGTGCTGGTCCTTCCTGTCCTGGGATAGGGGGTGTAGTAGTGGGGACCGGCTTACGTGGCTTACTGTTTTCAGTATGCCACTGGCCTTAGAGGTGAGGACCCATTTTTGGTGACCAAATGCTACATTTTGCACCCATAAGGTACAATTTCTGGAAGGGTTAGAAAATGTGTCTGAAGGTGCTCATACCAAAGTGATGGTGGAAGTGAGGAGAAGGTGTCAGTGCCTCAAACCTCGGCCAAGTCTGTAGCAGAGGATGTGTTCATAAGAGGCCTGTGGGGAGCATTAATATCATAGAGACTTGGGAGTGCGGCTTGTATCAGCACAATGACTACCATCACATGTAACAGGAACCTCAGAGTGCAGATCGCCACCTCTGATAGAGCGCACCAAATGGACTTAATGGATCTCTTCACCCTGAAAATTACCCGATGCTTCCCTCACAAGGGGTGACCCCATCCCTAAAAGCTTCTCTGGAAGAAATGCCTCTCCAAAGAGTTCAGCAATCTGCAAAGATCATCGATCCAGTGCAAAAACTCAATAATTAAGAGAGAGAAGAGAGAGCGGCACAGAGGAATAATCTGACTAAAATGTCTTCTATCTTAAGTAGAAGCACAAGAAGCTAGAAGTGAATGTGTAATATATATATATATATATATATATATATACACACACAGTGCTGCCCATAATTATTCATACCCCAGGCAAATTTAGACTTAGTTACTTTTATTTAACCAGCAAGTAATTTTTTGACAGGAAATGACATAGGTGTCTCCCAAGAGATAATAAGACGATGTTGTCGTTGAGAATCCTGCAGGGAAGGGGTCAGGTCAAGAATTTGGTATGAGGGGGGTTGGGGGTGCCGTTTCAATTTTTGCCTCCCTGGTCATAAAACACTGAGGGAAGGGGGGCCCAAGCTAAAATCTTGCACCAGGGCCCATGAGACTTTAGCTACGCCCCTGGTTCCAACCTGCCGTGTTACCGGAGGTATTCTCTCCCCAGGATATTCCGGCTGTGGAGGATCACCTTTCCGTCCTACGTGCTTCTTGGGTACAGATCCAGAGGTCCCTTGAGGTCTCTGCGCAGCGCCAGAGACTCCAGGCTGATCGCAGACGAGCGCCCGCTCCTTCCTACCAGGTCGGAGACCGTGTATGGTTGTCCACCCGCAACCTCAACCTTCGAGTGCCCACTCCCAAGCTGGCGCCTCGCTTTGTTGGTCCCTTCCGAGTGCTTCGCAGGGTAAACCCGGTAGCCTATGCCCTTGCGCTTCCTCCTGGCATGCGGATCTCCAACGTGTTTCATGTCTCCCTGTTGAAGCCATTGGTGTGTAATCGTTTCACTTCCTCGGTTCCTCGGCCCCGTCCGGTCCAAGTGGGCAATCGTGAGGAATATGAGGTGAGCAATATCCTGGACTCACGCCTGGTCCGCGGTCGGTTGCAGTTTTTGGTCCATTGGCGTGGTTATGGTCCAGAGGAGCGTTCCTGGGTTCCCTCCGCAGATGTCCATGCTCCTGCTTTGCTCCGAGCTTTCCACGCACGCTTCCCTCAGAAACCGTTCCTTACTCCGCGGAGGAGGGGCCCTTGAGGGGGAGGTACTGTCATGGTCTTACCTTCTTACTGTTCTCCTTCGTTTGACATGTGCTGGCGGCCATCTTGGTTTCTGGGTTTCTTGTAGCCTCCCACCCTGCGGCTTCTCCTTCCCACTGGGAGGAGCTGGATGCCTAGCTCATATATATAGGAGGTCTGTGGCTTCAGTTCCTTGCTTGGTCCTCCTGTGTTCACAGGCTTCTAAGACTGCTGCTGCTTCTGGTTCCTGATCCTGGCCTCGTCTGACTACCCTGTTGGTTCCTGATCCTGGCTTCGTCTGACTACCCTGCTGGTTCCTGATCCAGGCTTCGTCTGACTACCCTTCTGGTTCCTGACCTCTGTCTACGCAAGACCCTGCTTCGGTTTAGCCATCCGTTTGGACTTTTGCTTACAGCTTGATTTTCAATAAAGCCTTCTTATTTCCACTTATCTCTTGTTGTACGTCTGGTTCATGGTTCCATGACACATGAGCAGTTCCTTTCCTTCTCCATACTCTTCTCTTCCCATCACTCTGGTACTAGTTGATCTTGGTCTCATCTGTCCACAGGATGTTGTTCCAGAACTGTGAAGGCTTTTTTAGATGTAGTTTGGCAAACTCTAATCTGGCCTTCCTGTTTTTGAGGCTCACCAATGGTTTACATCTTGTGGTGAACCCTCAGTATTCACTCTGGTGAATTCTTCTCTTCATTGTTAACTTTGACACACATACACCTACCTCCTGGAGAGTGTTCTTGATCTGGCCAACTGTTGTGAAGGGTGTTTTCTTCACCAGGGAAAAAAATTATTCGGTCATCCACCACAGTTGTTTTCCGTGGTCTTCCGGGTCTTTTGGTGTTGCTGAGCTCACCGGTGCGTTCCTTCTTTCTAAGAATGTTCCAAACAGTTGTTTTGGCCACACTTAATGTTTTTGCTATCTCTCTGATGGGTTTGTTTTTGTTTTTTCAGCCTAATGATGGCTTCCTTCACTAATAGTGACAGCTCTTTGGCTCTCATCTTGAGAGTTGACAGCAACAGATTCCAAATGCAAATAGCAGACTTGAAATGAACTCTGGACCTTTTATCTGCTCATTGTAGTTGGGATAATGAGGGAATAACACACACCTGGCCATGGAACAGCTGAGAAGCCAATTGTCCCATTACTTTTGGTCCCTTAACAAGTGGGAGGCACATATGCAAACTGTTGTAATTCCTATACCGTTCACCTAATTTGGATGTAAATACCCTCAAATTAAAGCTGAATGTCTGCAGTTAAAGCACGTCTTGTTTGTTTCATTTCAATTCTATTGTAATGGTGTATGGAGCCAAAAATGTTAGAATTGTGTTGATGTCCCAATATTTATGGACCTGACTGTATATTGGTTCCCTTTGAATGTAAATGTGAACAGGTATTGACAGTCTTGGTGTAGGGGAACACTGAAAAATGCATTTGTCAGGTCTATCACAGTGAAGTGTGTAGCAGTTGGTGGTACCTGTGATAACAAGGTGTGTGGGTTTGGTACAATGGGGATTTGTAATATAGTGACCTTGTTTACCTCTCTGAGATCATAAACCATTCGATTTGTAACTGGCTGGCCCTTTATGGGCTTCTTCTTCACCAGGGACATTTTTGCTGGTGAGTTAGTTTTTACTACCACCCCCATTCACTCATACAGTTTTACCTGCAGGGCCATTGATTGCTCCTGGGCATGACTTAATGCAGGCATGCTCAACCTACGGCCCTCCAGCTGTTGAAAAACTACAACTCCTGTAGGCTGATAGCTGTAGGCTGTTCGGGCATTCTGGGAGTTGTAGTTTGCAACAGCTGGAGGGCCACAGGTTGAGCATGCCTGACTTAATGGGTACTATTTGACTCAAGGCAGTTGGCAACCGGGTTTAAGATAAACCATAAAAGGTGTGACATTGAGCTTACCGATATCCAGTTTTGTAGATGCCCACAATTTACTAGGGACCACCTGAAGTTCCTCACGGTCCTTGCAATGCAGGTGAGGTTCCGGGTCAGGCTCCAAATATAAGGCCATGACCTGACAGAGGACCTCATCCGAGGCTCCTATATCTACCTGTGTGGTACCATCTACATTAAAATAAATATGTGCCCCCAGTGCCTGCAAAACATCAATGCCTAGCAGATTAAAAGGAATATTTTCTTTGACCAACAACTGTGTTACCACCGTGCTATCTATGATCTTCAACTTTATTGGTAATGTTTCTGGAACATAGACAACTTCTCCCGTGAAACCAGACGCGGGTACACGCTGTGCACTTATCTGCCATGGTTTAACGTAATCCGGATTTTTCACTGTTTTGGCTGCCCCTGTGTCTACCAGAATGGGAACTTGTTGATTCCCCACTGAACCAGTATTTGTATTTGACATCCTGTTTTTGCTGTACTTATGGCAGATAAGAACACGGGGTTGCCAGCCTCCGATTGTGAACCCACAGAGGCAGGGGTGCGCGCAGGCCCATGAGTCTGAGGATCCTGGTCCTGTTAAGGCTTTTGTGGAGGGGAACGACAGTTTCTCTGAATATGTCCTGGTTTTCCACAACGGTAACATTTAAAATCATTCCTCCTTTGTTTCCCTTGTCCCTGCTGACCAGACCATGGTCTCTGTTGACCCTGGACCATGTTTATCTATGAGGGCATGGAACTAGGCATGTCCAGCTCTAGACCTTTAGCAGCAGCAACTAAATGGGGTAATGGTGTTCAGTGATTGCCAGTTCACTGTGTTCGCCCGTGAACACATGCGGGCTGCCATCTTAACTCACAAGTCCGGCGATGCACAGGTAAGCCCTTACCTGTGCCTGCGCCCCGAGCCGGTCTGAAACAATTGCGGTCACCGGTAGCAGGCAGTTCTGAGAACAGCTGCCGGGGGCCTTCATCGGGCTGTTCTCGGAACTTCCTGCTCCCGGTGACCGCATTTGTTTCAGACCGGCTCGTGGCGCAGGCATAGTAAGGGCTTACCTGTGCATCGCCGGACTTATGAGTTAAGATGGCAGCCTGCATGTGTTCACGGGCGAACACAGTGAACTGGCCATCACTGATGGTGTAACCCTCCACTCTGGTTTGCAGGCTTTTAATTTTGCTCAGTCCTTCCATGAATGCAGATGTCAACAGTCTCTGTCCCATTAGTCCCGTCGTATGCCATCCAATGTCTGTCCACACAGTCCGCAGTCTGGATTCAAATTACACCACATTGTCCTTCTTGGTCTCCTGTACTACATCCTTCAGGCTCCATGCACTGTCCTCTTCTTCTGTCCTTGCCCATCTCCCAAAAATTCTACAGTATTCTGTCCCTGAGACCTCAGCCTTCTCCCAGTCGCCCCATGCTAAATTTAGCTCATTCTTCATCCTCTCATTAAGCAACTACTCCTTAAGGGGGCTGTAAGAATACTCTCCCATTTTTAAAGCCATTAAATCATTTAAGTCGGCCCATGTCGCTCAGTAAGTGACTTGAATCTGCTTTAACATATGGTGGGTGGGCATTGGTCTTGTCAGTGGGTCAGGGATCCTACCCAGAAGCCCCATTTGGTCCTTAGGACTCCATGGTGGGTATGTTACTGTATGTTGCTGGGCATACTGGGGTTGGGCAGATGGTCCCTGAGGAGCCTGATTGTCCCCACCACCAGCCGCACCGTCAGCCAGAGGGGGAGGCTGTGGGACAAAACCTGTTCTCACGGTCACTGGAAACAGCTGAAGGGCCGTAGGTTGAGCATGCCTGCATTAAGTCATGCCCAGGAGCAATCAATGGCCCTGCAGGTAAAACAGTGTGAGCAAATGGGGGTGGTAGTAAGAACTAACTCACCAGCAAAAATCTGCATGATGTTGTCTATGTCTTGGTGCTCCACAGACCCTACACATGTCAGTCCAGCCAGGGTCTTGAGTGTCACATCCTTGGCATGTCCAATCGGCCGGTCCCTCGACGATCATCGCATAAGCTGGTGGTGGAGCAGGAGGGGCAGAGGAAAAACCATGCTCCCCCTTCTTTTTTCCTTGAGGATCAGACTTGGTATCATAATACAGATTACCTCTCATATGTCTTCACACCCAGTGCCAATTTTCCACATGATTTGCGACTTTACACCAAGCATTCACTATCTCCTCACATGATCCTTTATCCACCCTGTACCTGCCAGCTAAAAACTGTCCTAGGTTGTTAATATAGCTTGTGTGTTTATACAGCTAGACCTGCCAATAACCTTAATACAGTTCCTATGTTTGTGTGTTAAAGACAAAAGCAGAGTTATTTACAGTGACTTCATGTTTGGATGTCATATAACTGTTATATATTGTGTTCACAGAAGCACAATATATAATATGCCTTTAAGATTCATTATATAATGTAAGGTAGGCTCAATGACACAGCATAAACAACAGAAAGCGTAGAGTTAAACTGTTGTTGCTTGGCAGGAGTCTAGACCAATCACAGCCAGCCTCACACACAGCAGGAGTCTTGGCCAATCACTGACACCCTAACAGATAGCCTGTGTGGGAAATTCCCTAGCAGGAGCTGCTAGAAATTATTATTCACCAGAGAGAGAAGCTGAACAGACATTTACTCCACTAAGAGCTGTCTTTTATGGAAGCAGAGAGGCCAAAATAGGTATTTAAAACAGTTATATAATGCTCCTACTGTTAATATAGTGATTATATGAACTGTATACTGAACCAGTTATATGTGTGTTTACTTACAGTTCCATCAATTGCAAACTACAAATACCATACAAACGATTGCAACCAGTCAAATTCCATATTGCAATTCAAATTGCATACAACCATAGCAGATCATACTCAACCAATCTGCAAATAGTTACTGCTAACTGTATATTGCAAATTGTGACCAAATTCAGCAAGCGAACTATTAGTTATACCTCAGATATACCTCTCAGAGAGATCATAAAGTGCTTAAATAACTAAAAGTGAGAGTACAGATACTCATAAGAGAAATATATCCACCATTTTATATGTTGAATTACAAGATTGAACAGTTGAACCACCATCTTATGCATACCGCCATTTTGTGATACCTTTTCAACACGTGTTATTACATGGACTATCTGCTGCGGGGGTGGCAGTGTTATATGAAGAAAAGTTGAAGTTAATAAAGAAGTTATTTTCAAGCTGTTTCCATAGAACAGTGCTAGCGGAATTACAGAGTAAGGCCTCATGGATACGACCGTGCCGTCTTTTGCGGTCTGCAAACCGCGGATCCGCAAAAAAACACGGAACGTCCGTGTGTCTTTTGCACTTTGCGGAACGGAAAGACGGACAAGAATATTTTTTTGTGAGGCCTTGGAACGGAGCAACGGAAGCGGACAGCACACAGACTGCTGTCCGCATCTTTTGCGGCCCCATTGAAGTGAATGGGTCCGCATCCGAGCTGCAAAAACTGCGGCTCGGGTGCGGACCATAACTACAGTCGTGTCCATGAGGCCTTATAGACAGTCTGGTTAGTGCTGCGCCTGCCACACACCTTCCATTTAACTCCTTAAACTTCTGCCACGTTCTAGGGTTAAAATTTTCATACTTCATCCCAGTCTTTTCTAACACTTTCTCTCTCTTTTTCTTATCCTGTTTACCTTCCATATCCTCTACCACTTGTAGCCCTCAGGGATTACATTGGAGTTTCCCATTTTACTTTCCAATCCCTTAACTGAATGCACTAATTATCTCCAAACGTCTGTATTTTTAATTCCCTGCTTGTTCCTTCCTCGTGGTGCTTCCCCACTAGACTTCCTCTAGTGTACACTACGTGGGATAGCAGAATACCAACCCCTACCTATTTTTAGCAGCACCTTAAGGGGGTCCAGGGCTCCTGATTGCCCTGTGCTGCATTCACTGTGATTCTATACAAAATCCAGAGGACTACTAAGGGTACTTTCACACTAGCGTTTTTTCACACTACCGTATGTGTTTTGCAGATCCGCAAAACACATACGACATCTGAATGGAGCCTTACAGGGGGGTGATCAATGACAGGGGGGTCATCAGGGAGTCTATATGGGGTGATCACCCCCCTGTAAGGCTCCATTCAGACGTCCGTATGTGTTTTGCGGATCCGCTAACTTGTGCCAAAAAATATATATTCTAGGAACTCGCCATGCCCCTCACGGAATACCTTGGGGTGTCTTCTTTCCAAAATGGGGTCACATGTGGGGTGTTTATACTGCCCTGGCATTTTAGGGGCCCTAAAGCGTGAGAAGAAGTCTGGAATCCAAATGCCTAAAAATGCCCTCCTAAAAGGTACTCATTGGAATTTTGGCTCCTTTGCGCACCTAGGCTGCAAAAAAGTGTCACACATGTGGTATTGCCGTACTCAGGAGAAGTAGGGCAATGTGTTTTGTGGTGTCTTCTTACATATACCCCTGCTGGGCGGGAGAAATATCTCTCTAAAATGACAACTTTGTATAAAAAAATGGGAAAAGTAGACTTTTAGAGATTTCTCTCACCCAGCATGGGTATATGTAAAAATACACCCCAAAACACATTGCCCTACTTCTTCTAAGTACGGCGATACCACATGTGTGACACTTTTTTGCAGCCTAGGTGGGCAAAGGAGCCCAAATTCACATTTTTGTACCATAGTTTGTAAACGCTATATCTTTTGCGCAAACCAATAAATATACACTTATTGCATTTTTTTTTTTTATCAAAGACATGTAGAATAATACATTTAGAGAAAAATGCATATAGAAATGTAGTTTTATTTAAAAAAATTTACAACTGGAAGTGAAAAATGAAATTTTTTTGCAAAAAATTTGGTAAATTTCGATTAATAACAAAAAATGTCAGCAGCAATGAAATACCACCAAATGAAAGCTCTATTAGTGAGAAGAAAAGGAGGTAAAATTAATTTTGGTGGTAAGTTGTATGACCGAGCAATAAACCGTGAAAATAGTGTAGTGCAGAATTGTAAAAAGTGGTCTGGTCATTAAGGGGGTTTAAGCTAGGGGGGCTGAAGTGGGTAATAAATGTTCAATAATGTCTCTCAGAAAAACCTAGAACAGAAAGGAAACCCTAAAGTACACACTATGGCCCTGATTTATCATGCTTTCACTTCAGAATTCTGGCTTCAATACGTCAGTTGCACTAAAAATGTTGAGTTTTTGCATATTTACACCACTCACTCAGATTCACTCATATTTACACCACTCATTTCAGTTTTGAAATATGGGCAGGAAAGTGGTGAGGTTAGCTATGTTAATGAGTATTACTCCAGGTTTATCACTGGGACTTTAAAAAAAAAAGTTGAAAATAAAGTATCTTACTCCAGTAGGAGGCTGGAGTAGGAAAACTGGAGCAGCTTTTCTAGACAGAAATGTTAGATTTAAGGATACAACAGATTTATCAAACAACATTTGACATTTGATAAATGTGACATAAAGAACACCTACACAGAGCCAAGAAAAACTGACTTAACATATTACCCTAATGATATATCTTCATATAGCATTTTTTACAAGCTTCCTTCCATTGCGACACTTGCAAGTATACAGTACACTCAGTTGAGTGCACCTTAGGAAGTGGTCTCCTGCTTTCTCTGGCCATATTTACTAGGACATTCAAAAGGGAAGGATGGGCAACACCGGTGCTCTGCCAGTATGTGGCCTAGAAGCTCCAGCACATGTAACATAGCAGGAGACAACAACACTAAGGCTAGGGCTACATGACAACATGTGTCGAGCGACAATAAGTTGTGTGACACATAGGGCACAACCAGTGGCGTAGCTATCGGGGAAGCAAGGTAAGCGGCTGCTTCAGGGTCTGGGACCAGCAGCGGGGGGTGGGAGGGGTTGGCCATCAGGGCCCTATTAAATTTTTTATTTTTTTATTTGGCTATTCCACTCTTTCCCTGATGGTGGTAGGGGAGATCCTACTGCTACAGCCTCTAATGAAACAAGAGGAAAGCGGAGAGAGGGATTCCCCTACCTCTCCTCTGCTGCACTGTGTTATATGATTGGTGGAGCAGCAGTGGGCATAAGCTGACATCCCGCCCTCTTTCCCAGCAGCACCACAAGTTTGTATGATCGTCCCCTTTCTCGCTCAGCTACCCCGCACGTTTGAATGGCTGGCTGCCCTCCCGCACGTTTGTATGGCCTCCTGCCTTCTCACTCAGCCACCCTGCACGGTTGAATGGCTGCCGCCCTTCCACCCAGCCATGTAGTATGGCCGCCCGGCCTCACGTTTGTATGCCTGCCTGCCAAGCTGTAGCTTTGAATTGCCGCCTACCACCTACCTCTGAATACCGCTGCTGCCCGACTGCAAGCCAAAGCCAGGAGTCAGACTGCTTCAGACTCCCTGCCAGCTTTGGTGAGTCTGATACCCTGGACTGTGCCCCCTATCCTGGACTGTGTCACTAAACATACACTGTTGGCGGCACAGTACAAGGGTATATGGGGATACACCTGTACTGTGCCTCCTAACCTCTACTATGCCCCCTTATACCCTATAATGTGCCTCCTACCCTGTACTGTGCCCTATAATACTCTATACTGTGCCCCCTTATAACTTATATCAAGTCACTGATGGAGGCGTTATCCAGTCACTGTATAGAGGCATTATCCAGTAACTGTATGGAGGTGTTATCCAGTGCATGGTGGTGTTATCCAGTCACTATATGGAGGTGTTAATCAGTCACTGTATGGAGGTGTTATCTGGTCACTGTATGGTGGGTTTATCCAGTCACTGTATGGAGGTGTTATCTGGTCACTGTATGGAGGCATTGTCTAGTCACTATATGGCGAGTTATCCAGTCAATGTATGGAGGTGTTATCCGGTCACTGTATGGCGGTGTTATCCAGTCACTGTTTGGAGGTGTCATCCGGTCACTGTATGGCGTTGGTATCCAATATGGTGGTGTTATCCAGTCACTGTATTTAGGAGTTATCCAGTCATTGTATGGCGGCATCATCAAGTCACTGTATGGTGCCGTCATCCAATCACTGTATGTAGGTGTTATCAGATTGCTGAATGGCGGTGTTATTATTTGATTGTAGGGCTAATATATTCACAGTGCATACTGTAAATTCCAGTATATTATGCTGTAGTGTGGCTTGTATTTCCCAGTAGAGTAAATGAGCCTTGTAGAACACAGTCCACACCACTGACCACCAGGACCAGCCTTCTGCAATATAGCCTGTAACGGATGATTTGAATTGATGTCATACAGTGGCATATATAGGATTCCATTGTAAAAGAAAGTCTACTTTTTTGCCGGACTGGCAAAAGCCTGGTCCGCTAACGGGATTATATAGGGTGAGAAACCAACCCGCGGTAGCTTATAACTAGACCAAAACACGGACGTGGGGATTCGTGATTGAGATACAAGACAGCACAAGATTAAAGTATATATTTAATCGCCGTAAGGGCACACTAGATATAACACAATATACACAGAGAATATATACAGTGGTCTGAGGTTATATGGGTACAACAGGGTTAAGCAGAGCAAAAGTCAGTTACCGGGTATTTGAAAGTTCTATGATGGTGGAATAGTCCTTAGCTTCAGTCAGAAACCTGACCATATGACTGTACTCTTACACTGGGTGCCCTTTTAGCCTAATGACTTGGGCCCTGTCTAAGTTTCAAACTAGTCAAACTGATACCCTCTTGCAATCCACTCCACTGGGGGGTGATACACAGGTTGTGGTCAATGTGACTTTGGCTTGCAGCCTTCTGCCCAGTTTCTCTAAATTGAGCAGGACATACTTGGTGGCCCCCTTACACACCCATTCTGTATATGTGAGATGGGGAAACAGCTCTCATTGTTTGAACACTGTTTGTGTGGATTAAATTACATGTTCTGTACTGACATTCTGCTGTTGGCCACAAGATGCCGCTGTTTCCTTTTGACTGACTGCATATATATTTACATATTCATGAAAGGT
Source organism: Bufo gargarizans (assembly GCF_014858855.1). Lineage (NCBI taxonomy): Eukaryota > Metazoa > Chordata > Amphibia > Anura > Bufonidae > Bufo > Bufo gargarizans. The sequence continues at coordinate 344,912,801 of NC_058084.1, read as the reverse complement.
GTGCTTTTTTTAGAACATGGAGAAGGAGAGCAGCAGCCATCTTAGAGAGAGGTGAAAACTAAGGAACTGTGTGAGCAGGGAATCTGATAGCATCCAGGTGTGAGAGCACCCCTGAGTGACCAGAGCAGCAGCTAAGTGAAGCTGATTGCGTCCAAGACCCTGATCCTGATCCTGTCCAGAGAAAGTAAGATCGCTGCCGGGAACGCTGATGAGAGCAGAGGAACAAAGCAACATACACTGTGGTACCGCATGCTTGTTGGAGAGACATTTGTTCTGTTCAGGGTCACCAGCAGATGCAAAGCAGTAAGCAGTAAGGTTGGTAAGATCGTGCACGCACCAAATTACAGTGTTGGCTCTTAAAGACTGAAACAAGGCCTGTAGTTAGTTAGTTAGGGTCTCTGTTTGTGTCAGGCCACAAGTGTTAATACTGTTCATTGCAAAGACTCCATAACTTAACGTGACAGTTTGCATTAGAGAGCTGATAAAATTCCCACAAACTCAAACCAGGCTGTCGTTTTGCTCAGAAGGAATATCAGACACGTCCTACAGGACCAGTTGTGGGAGGGGGAATACTCTAGATCTGAGTAAGATTGTAAGCTGTTATGCTGCACCGCAGGCAAGCCCGTACCGCACACCCATACAGTGATTCTTGTTCTTTTAGGATAATAACAGGTAAGGTGGGGCAGTTTTGTTGTGCCTGCCAGTAGGTAAATTGCAGCATTTTCCTTCGGCATCCTTCGGAGGGCGCCCTGCTGTGCAGCACAAGGGTCTCAGCCTTCGGGCTGGGTGTATGCAAATTTATTTTATGTTCCCAGTATTTGAGGTTGTGTTCATTACCATGTTTTAGTAAAATTCTGTTTTGGCAAAAGCTGGTGTTGGCGTTACTTTCCTCGTTTGTGACTTCGCTGTATCCTGGGGAGCCCACCCCGGCTTCATATACACCTGTTTTTGCTATTTCGCTACCCAGGACACACAACAGGCTGTCTACTACAGTGTAGAATCTTTCATAGTGCAGGCTCAAAAACTTTCCCCATCTGTCTCCTGAACTTTGGTTCCACCTCTGTTTTGCTGACACACAGCAGCGAGGCAATGTGACAAGCTCTTCATGCTGTATGAGTGCAGCTTCTCTGGGTGTTACACACACAATCAAATTACAGCTTTGTTTTGTTTTTTTAGATGATTAATGCTTCATGAATGATATTTATGTCATACTGATGTTATGGTACTGCCACTGTACCTGGAAGATCATAGCTGGGGGAAAGTATGGAAAAAACAAATGTTGTGCTCTTAGTCACTAAAAAGTAATTGTATAGTATTACAGACTGGCACTTTGCAACTGGTGTCACTGCGGAGTGAAATATTTTATTTCCGTAAAACACAGTTATACATATAGCTAACGTTAAAAAATCCAAACATAAAAAATTTACCTTTAAAGATGACCTTAAAAACATATAACAATCTGTGGTATATTAAAGCTGAGTTGTCCGTCCAGTATCCCGCAGATCGTCACACTCTAGTACAGTTGTGTTCAAAATTATTCAACCCCCACTGAAATTGAGTATTTTGGCCAGTTTGACATTGATTTTGATCATTTCAGTCATCTTGTTTACAATTAAATCAAAGAGGCACTTGTAAGTCAGACAAATATAACATAACATTTATAATGAAATAACCACAAATGTCTTTTCTGTGCTCACATCATTATCTGTTTTATTCAACCCCCAAGTGACATTCAATCTTAGTACTTAGTACAACATCCTTTTCCAGTTATAACAGCTTTTAAACATGAAGCATAGCTTGACACAAGTGTCTTGCAGCGATCTACGGGTATCTTCGCCCATTCTTCATGGGCAGAAGCCTCCAGTTCAGTCACATTCTTAGGCTTGCGCGCTGCAACTGCTTTCTTTAAGTCCCACCAGAGGTTCTCAATCGGATTTAAGTCTGGTGACTGCGATGGCCACTTCAAAATGTTCCAGCTTTTAATCTGCAACCATGCTCTAGTGGACTTGGAGGTATGCTTGGGATCATTGTCCCGTTGAAAGGTCCAACGTCTTCCAAGCCTCAGGTTTGTGACGAACTGCATCACATTTTCATCCAATATCTCCTGGTACTGAAGAGAATTCATGGTACCTTGCACACGCTGAAGCTTTCTTGTACCTGTAGAAGTAAAACAGCCCCAAAGCATGATTGACCCCCTGCCATGCTTCACAGTAGGCAAGGTGTTCTTTTCTTCATAGGCCTTGTTCTTCCTCCTCCAAACATAGCGTTGATCCATTGGCCCAAACAGTTATAATTTTGTTTCATCAGTCCACAGAACACTATCCCAAAACTTTTGTGGTTTGTCCACATGACTTTTGGCATACTGCAGTCGACTCTTCTTATTATTTGGAGACAGCAAGGGGGTGCGCCTGGGAGTTCTGGCATGGAGGCCTTCATTACGCAGTGTGCGCCTTATTGTCTGAGCTGAAACTTCAGTACCCACATCTGACAAATCTTTTTTCAGTTCCTCAGCAGTCACACGGGGACTTTTCTCCACTTTGCGCTTCAGGTAGCGCACAGCAGTCGAAGTCAGCATCTTCTTTCTGCCACGACCAGGTAGCGTTTCAACAGTGCCCTTTGCCTTGAATTTGCGAATGATGCTTCCTATGGTGTCTCTTGGTATGTTTAACATCTTTGCAATCTTCTTATAGCCATTGCCCTTCCTGTGAAGAGAAATCACCTCTTCTCTTGTCTTCCTGGATCATTCTATTGACTTCACCATGTTTGTAAACACACCAGTAAATGTCTAGAAGGAGCTGAGTATCACAGTCCTTTTAAATCTGCCTAATTGGTGCTTATTATGCTTGATTGCTGCTCCTTGACATCCACAGGTGTTTTCAATACCTGATCGAAAACACTTGAATGAACCTCTGTTCTTAGGAGTGGTAGTCTTTTTAGGCTAGGTTTACACGACGACATTTGTCGCGCGACAAAAAGTCGCGCGACAGATAGGGCGCAACAGTTGTCGCCCGACATTTTGTTGCACTAATGTCGCGCGACAATTTTTATAATGGCCGTCTATGGTGTCGCACTGCAACATGCGACATGTTGCGACTGCGACGCGACAGTCGCAGAAAAATCCATCTTGAATGGATTTTCTGCGACTGTCGCATCGCAGTCGCAGCATGTCGCATGTTGCAGTGCGACACTATAGACTGCCATTATAAAAATTGTTGCGCGACATTGGTGCAACAAAATGTCGCGCGACAAATGTCGTCGTGTAGACCTAGCCTTAAGGGGTTGAATAATTGTGTCAATTAAAAAATCACAAAAAAAAACATTTAATACTGTATTACAGAAACAATTGATGTCATTTTAGTGGCATTTGGTTCTTTAAAAAGTCCTTGTAAGATTTCATTCTGAACACAATTACAAATGTACACTAAATTCCCTAAAACCCTTTATAGCATTGGGGTTTGAATAATCTTGAACACAACTGTATTACTATTGTCAGTGTGGCGCTCTCAGATCAGTGCAGTTCAAACCAGCCATAACCCACCATGTAAGTAATGGTCAAAATCAGTTATTGGGTAACTTGTATACACCTCACCCAAATTCGCTCATTATCTGTATAGCAACGGACACTTCTTCAGCATATAAAATGATAACGCAGTCCCGGCATTAAAATATATAAAAACCAGGGGTTTGAAGGAGACTTTTGCGCTTAAGGCTTTCCTTTTGTTGCAAGATAAACAATAATCAACAGGCCGTTATCCGTCACAATGGGGTAACTTCATATCCTCCCCACTCGGGATTAAGTACAGACCGTCAATCCTCTATGCAAGGTTTTTCATAATTTGTTTGTGATGTTATTCAGTTAACCACTTCAACCCCCCTAGCTGAAACCCCCTTAATGACCAGGCCACTTTTTACACTTCTGCACTACACTATTTTCACCGTTTATTGCTCAGTCATGCAACTTACCACCCAAATGAATTTTACCTCCTTTTCTTCTCACTAATAGAGCTTTCATTGGTGGTATTTCATTGCTGCTGACATTTTTACTTTTTTTGTTATTAATTGAAATGTAACGAAATCTTTAAAAAAAAAAGACATTTTTCACTTTCAGTTGTAAAACTTTTTTTTAAAAAAACGACATCCATATATACATTTTTTGATAAATTTATTGTTCTACATGTCTTTGATAAAAAAAATATGTTTGGGTAAAAAAAAAATGGTTTGGGTAAAAGTTATAGCATTTACAAACTATATAGTTCAAATAGCCAGAGGCTACAAAACTCCTGTTTCTGGTCAAATAAAGCGTAACGTTTATTTATTTTATTAAAACTAATACAAAACAGGAGACAAAAGAAAAAGAAAAAGTGCTTTTTTAAAATTTAAAGGTGCTATGTGGATTCTAGCAGCAGTGGATTAGGATATAATCCCCATATAAGCGCCTCCTTATTTCCTTTTAGCAATCCTGCTAGACGTCTCTCCGTCTGTGACAAGGTGGAGGATAGGCTCATGTGTCGCTTGGGGATAGTTCCCTATTAGCGACGCTTTACATACTGCCACTGCCGCTCAAGTGTCCAAAGCTGGCCTGATATATAGCTATGGGATAGATCCCTATTAACGCCACTTTGGATGCGATTCTTTTCGCTGGCGTGTTCAGGTTGTGGTGAGTCTGCAGCTCTCACCACTTAAACACACGTAACCACAATGCACCTAATTTAAAAATTAAACTAGAGCTCCCCCAACATGTTTCGCCACTAGATGTGGCTTCATCAGGGGATGGAGCTACTGTCAACACGAATGCTTCATCGGGAGATGTTTATAACTGCTAGGGGTGGGCTGTTCGTCATCCTCTGCCCAATCCCTGCTTAGAATTCGTGTGGCAGCATAATCACCCAATCCGGTGCCTTGGAAACTTCTGTTCCGTCATATCTTCGCGTCATCCCTTCGAATGCGCATGCGCAAATACTTAGTAAATTTTCATGTTCGTCCAGATACCTTCTGCGCATGCGAAAATACTTTATGTTCGGTTCCCGTCTAGCGGCGTCAAGATGCGCATGCCCCTATACTTAGAGATTTTTTTCCCCTTCCTCTCCGGAATTTATTCAGTCTATACATGTGTCACAACTTACTGCTCTCAGTTTTTATATGCTAGTGCATCCGGGGGAGGATTTTTAATCTTGTAATATGTCCACTGACTATAAATTAAGGGCATTAGTTGTTCTATTGCGGGTCCTAAGTTGTTCTATCTATATTTTTGTTATTATTTTGGTGTGTATATCTCAATATTTTCCTTTTCATCATTGAGGGTGACGTTTTTGGATACCGGAGAGGATTGGCTTTCTCCTTCCCTTTTCTCCAGGTAGGTCAACCTTTTTGTTTTTATTTTTCATATTCATAATATATGTGTATTTTTTACTTTTATTATTATTCACTATAATGTTTCTATATCCTGCAGGTAAATTAACCCTATATATCTCATTAGTGAGTAACATTATATATATTGATTAAGGGATTAGTATGAGGTCAAAACTTGATATTCTTTTTGCATTTTTAGAGTATAGGAAGGGGAGTATTTACTACTTTGAACCTATCTCTATTTTTAATCATTAGATAAAGGCCGTAAAAGAGAATCCTTCATTTAATCCTTGTGGGCTCATTGTATCCAGCCTGTGTATCCACCTAGCTTCACTTTGCAACAGTTTTTTGTCCAGATTGCCTCCTCTTGGTCCCAGAAATATTTTTTCTATGCCCCAAAAGCGCAATACTGTACTCCTATTATTATGAAAGTACTTAATATGTCTAGCTATTGCTGTGTCTTTGCCTGTTTCAATAGTACTCAGGTGACCTGATATTCGACGTCGCAATTCCTGTATGGTTTTGCCCACGTAGAGTTTTGGGCATGGGCAAGAGGCTATATAGATCACTCCCTGTGTTTTACAGGTAATAAGTTGTCTTATCTCATACTCCTTCTTGTCTATAGGATTGGTATATTTTTTTATACGTGGAACATACCTACAAAAGGAGCAATCCCCGCATGGTGATGACCCACGATATTTCTCTACTGTTCTGCCAATCCTTGTTCCCTCTTCCATAAGGTGACTATGGACTAATTGGTCCTTCAGGTTGGGGCCTCGTCTGTATGTAACTGACGGGTTTGTAGTGAGTACCATGTTGAGGTCTCTATCTGATCTTATTATATGCCAATGTTTTTTTTAAATATTATAGATTTCATTATTATATCCATCAAAGGTCCCTATGCATCTGATGGTATCATTTCTTTTAGGTAATGTATCGTTTAGAAGATCTTCTCTCTTTATTTTATTGGCTCTGTTATATGCATTTTTTAGGGACCTTTTGGGATAGCCCCTTTTCCTAAACCTTTGGAGAAGGTGTTCACTCTCCCGGAGGAAAGAGGCTTCATCTGGACAATTGCGACGTGCTCTCAAGTATTGGCCTATGGGGATTCCCTTCTTCAGTGAGATTGGGTGCCAGCTGCTCCAATGTAAGTAACTATTCGTTGATGTCGGTTTCCTAAAAACCTCTGTCGTCAGGTGACCTCCTTCTGCCTTTCTTATTTTTAAATCCAGGAATACTATCTCATGATCTTGAATTTCATATGTATATTTCATACCTATGTTATTTGAGTTTAACGTCTGGACAAATTCCTGAAATAATGTGCGGCCACCATCCCATAGGATCAAGATGTCGTCAATATATCTGCCCCAAAAATTGATGTGGCAGACATATGACGACATCTCCTCCGTGAAAACGTGACAATTCTCCCACCACCCCAAGAATAAGTTTGCGTAAGTAGGGGCACAAGACGTCCCCATCGCGGTGCCATTAATTTGTTTATAAAATTGTCCTTGAAAGATAAAAAAATTGTGCTCCAAAACATATTTAAGTGATAATAAAACAAAATTATTGTGCCTATTAAAGTTTTGACTACGAGTGTTTAAATAATATTCTACTGCGTGTATCCCCAGTGAGTGTTGAATATTGCTATAGAGTGATTCGACGTCTAGACTTGCTAGAAGGGTGCCTTCTGTGATTATAATATCGTTTATTTTGAGAAGGAGGTCTTTGGTATCCCTGATGTAGGAGGGTAGTGTGGTAACAAAAGGTCGTAGGATTTGATCAATATATTCACTTACTGCCTGTGTTAGATTGTCATTGCCAGATACAATCGGTCTACCTGGTACTGGCTTTCTATTTTTGTGCACCTTTGGCAGTGCATTGAAGGTGGAAATCATGGGATTTTTGTTATAGAGGTATTGGTATTCTTCCTTGGTTATTACATTGGTCTGGAGGGCTTCCTGTAATAGGCTTTTCAGGTCGTTTAAATATTCCTTTGTAGGGTCATTAGGCAGGAGTTGGTACGTATGCTTATCTCTTAGGAGTTTCAATACCATTTCTATATAATCATTTTGATCTTGAATAACGATGTTGCCACCTTTATCACTAGGTTTGATTATAATTCTATCATTCTTCTTTAGGTTTTCTAGGGCTTCCTGTTCTTGAATGTTTAGATTTGGTTCGATATGTTCCTTCCTCATCCGTAATAATTTAATATCTTGTGTGACCAACTGTACAAACGTCTCTATTTCTTGAAATTGTGTGAATTGTGGTGTAGTTTTCGATTTTGGTTTCAACGTAGAGAAGGGGGGGTCAGGAATGATCTGATGACCTTCACTCTCCTTCTGTAACTTCCAACATTTCAACACATCTCCTTTCGTTCTCATATAATGTACGTGCATCCTGTTCTTCTTTTTTATGTACTTTATGTAGGGCCAATTTTCGTGCGAAGAGGTTCACATCTTTAATCCAAAGGAATTTATCACATTGGGGGACTGGGGCAAAGGTAAGGCCATTACTTAACAGTAATTTTTCTGAAGATGTTAGTGTGTAATTAGACAGATTTATAATCTGTTTTTCATCCAGTTCTTCAACTGGTGTCCTTACAGCTATTTGCTGTATCCCCATTTCTCCCGGTCCCTCGGTTGAACCCCTGTTTGTCCTAAAAAAAAAGGGGGGCAATATTTGTGGTCTTCTCTCCCACATTGATTGGTGGAGGATGTGCCTGGGCAGATACTTGTGATGTTTGTGTTTGAAACATAGTCTGGCCTTGAACTAAATTCCCAAAGGAAAAAGGTTGAGTAGATACAGATGGATAAGGTAAGGTTGATATACCACTGGGATTGGTTACTCTGGTGCTTACGTCCATTATACTCTGTTTTGCTGTTCCTCCCCTTGGGCATGATTGAGATTGATCACGTCTCTCAAGGGATAATTTTCTAGGGGGATATTGTCTTTTTTTAGTTTTACGTTTAATGCCCGTGAGACGATTCCCTTGTCCGGTGGAACTATAGCCTGAGCCCTCTGTCCCAGAGGTTTCTGTTTCTGAATTTTCCCTATGTGTCCTACGGGGGTTACGGTTATTAATCCTATTCCTCCAGATATATACTCTATTAGTTTCAAAATCAGTACGGTCTCTTAAGTACTTCACGTGTTTCCTTTCTTTTATTTCGTGTTGCAATGTTTCAATATTTTTCTTAATTTTTTGTTCAAAGTCAGGAAATTCTGGATGTAACGCAAACTCCTGTATCTCTCTGATCTCCTTCTCAAGTTGTTGATCCACTTTATTGAAAAAGCTTTTTTCGTATTCAGCCAGATATTTTAATAATCTAAGGGAACACTCTGTTAGGAGATCTTCCCAGCCCTTAGTGAACTGGGTGTCCTCCAGGTGTACGTTTGGTCTAAGAGGGATACGTAATCCTCTATATACCATGCCCTGTTGGATATATGTTTCCAGGCTTGCTACCTCCCACCTCCATCCCCTGTTTCGCCACATCTAGTGGCGAAACATGTTGAGGGAGCTCTAGTTTAATTTTTAAATTAGGTGCATTGTGGTTACGTGTGTTTAAGTGGTGAGAGCTGCAGACTCACCACAACCTGAACACGCCAGCGAAAAGAATCGCATCCAAAGTGGCGTTAATAGGGATCTATCCCATAGCTATATATCAGGCCAGCTTTGGACACTTGAGCGGCAGTGGCAGTATGTAAAGCGTCGCTAATAGGGAACTATAAAAGAGAATCCTTCATTTAATCCTTGTGGGCTCATTGTATCCAGCCTGTGTATCCACCTAGCTTCACTTTGCAACAGTTTTTTGTCCAGATTGCCTCCTCTTGGTCCCAGAAATATTTTTTCTATGCCCCAAAAGCGCAATACTGTACTCCTATTATTATGAAAGTACTTAATATGTCTAGCTATTGCTGTGTCTTTGCCTGTTTCAATAGTACTCAGGTGACCTGATATTCGACGTCGCAATTCCTGTATGGTTTTGCCCACGTAGAGTTTTGGGCATGGGCAAGAGGCTATATAGATCACTCCCTGTGTTTTACAGGTAATAAGTTGTCTTATCTCATACTCCTTCTTGTCTATAGGATTGGTATATTTTTTTATACGTGGAACATACCTACAAAAGGAGCAATCCCCGCATGGTGATGACCCACGATATTTCTCTACTGTTCTGCCAATCCTTGTTCCCTCTTCCATAAGGTGACTATGGACTAATTGGTCCTTCAGGTTGGGGCCTCGTCTGTATGTAACTGACGGGTTTGTAGTGAGTACCATGTTGAGGTCTCTATCTGATCTTATTATATGCCAATGTTTTTTTTTAAATATTATAGATTTCATTATTATATCCATCAAAGGTCCCTATGCATCTGATGGTATCATTTCTTTTAGGTAATGTATCGTTTAGAAGATCTTCTCTCTTTATTTTATTGGCTCTGTTATATGCATTTTTTAGGGACCTTTTGGGATAGCCCCTTTTCCTAAACCTTTGGAGAAGGTGTTCACTCTCCCGGAGGAAAGAGGCTTCATCTGGACAATTGCGACGTGCTCTCAAGTATTGGCCTATGGGGATTCCCTTCTTCAGTGAGATTGGGTGCCAGCTGCTCCAATGTAAGTAACTATTCGTTGATGTCGGTTTCCTAAAAACCTCTGTCGTCAGGTGACCTCCTTCTGCCTTTCTTATTTTTAAATCCAGGAATACTATCTCATGATCTTGAATTTCATATGTATATTTCATACCTATGTTATTTGAGTTTAACGTCTGGACAAATTCCTGAAATAATGTGCGGCCACCATCCCATAGGATCAAGATGTCGTCAATATATCTGCCCCAAAAATTGATGTGGCAGACATATGACGACATCTCCTCCGTGAAAACGTGACAATTCTCCCACCACCCCAAGAATAAGTTTGCGTAAGTAGGGGCACAAGACGTCCCCATCGCGGTGCCATTAATTTGTTTATAAAATTGTCCTTGAAAGATAAAAAAATTGTGCTCCAAAACATATTTAAGTGATAATAAAACAAAATTATTGTGCCTATTAAAGTTTTGACTACGAGTGTTTAAATAATATTCTACTGCGTGTATCCCCAGTGAGTGTTGAATATTGCTATAGAGTGATTCGACGTCTAGACTTGCTAGAAGGGTGCCTTCTGTGATTATAATATCGTTTATTTTGAGAAGGAGGTCTTTGGTATCCCTGATGTAGGAGGGTAGTGTGGTAACAAAAGGTCGTAGGATTTGATCAATATATTCACTTACTGCCTGTGTTAGATTGTCATTGCCAGATACAATCGGTCTACCTGGTACTGGCTTTCTATTTTTGTGCACCTTTGGCAGTGCATTGAAGGTGGAAATCATGGGATTTTTGTTATAGAGGTATTGGTATTCTTCCTTGGTTATTACATTGGTCTGGAGGGCTTCCTGTAATAGGCTTTTCAGGTCGTTTAAATATTCCTTTGTAGGGTCATTAGGCAGGAGTTGGTACGTATGCTTATCTCTTAGGAGTTTCAATACCATTTCTATATAATCATTTTGATCTTGAATAACGATGTTGCCACCTTTATCACTAGGTTTGATTATAATTCTATCATTCTTCTTTAGGTTTTCTAGGGCTTCCTGTTCTTGAATGTTTAGATTTGGTTCGATATGTTCCTTCCTCATCCGTAATAATTTAATATCTTGTGTGACCAACTGTACAAACGTCTCTATTTCTTGAAATTGTGTGAATTGTGGTGTAGTTTTCGATTTTGGTTTCAACGTAGAGAAGGGGGGGTCAGGAATGATCTGATGACCTTCACTCTCCTTCTGTAACTTCCAACATTTCAACACATCTCCTTTCGTTCTCATATAATGTACGTGCATCCTGTTCTTCTTTTTTATGTACTTTATGTAGGGCCAATTTTCGTGCGAAGAGGTTCACATCTTTAATCCAAAGGAATTTATCACATTGGGGGACTGGGGCAAAGGTAAGGCCATTACTTAACAGTAATTTTTCTGAAGATGTTAGTGTGTAATTAGACAGATTTATAATCTGTTTTTCATCCAGTTCTTCAACTGGTGTCCTTACAGCTATTTGCTGTATCCCCATTTCTCCCGGTCCCTCGGTTGAACCCCTGTTTGTCCTAAAAAAAAAGGGGGGCAATATTTGTGGTCTTCTCTCCCACATTGATTGGTGGAGGATGTGCCTGGGCAGATACTTGTGATGTTTGTGTTTGAAACATAGTCTGGCCTTGAACTAAATTCCCAAAGGAAAAAGGTTGAGTAGATACAGATGGATAAGGTAAGGTTGATATACCACTGGGATTGGTTACTCTGGTGCTTACGTCCATTATACTCTGTTTTGCTGTTCCTCCCCTTGGGCATGATTGAGATTGATCACGTCTCTCAAGGGATAATTTTCTAGGGGGATATTGTCTTTTTTTAGTTTTACGTTTAATGCCCGTGAGACGATTCCCTTGTCCGGTGGAACTATAGCCTGAGCCCTCTGTCCCAGAGGTTTCTGTTTCTGAATTTTCCCTATGTGTCCTACGGGGGTTACGGTTATTAATCCTATTCCTCCAGATATATACTCTATTAGTTTCAAAATCAGTACGGTCTCTTAAGTACTTCACGTGTTTCCTTTCTTTTATTTCGTGTTGCAATGTTTCAATATTTTTCTTAATTTTTTGTTCAAAGTCAGGAAATTCTGGATGTAACGCAAACTCCTGTATCTCTCTGATCTCCTTCTCAAGTTGTTGATCCACTTTATTGAAAAAGCTTTTTTCGTATTCAGCCAGATATTTTAATAATCTAAGGGAACACTCTGTTAGGAGATCTTCCCAGCCCTTAGTGAACTGGGTGTCCTCCAGGTGTACGTTTGGTCTAAGAGGGATACGTAATCCTCTATATACCATGCCCTGTTGGATATATGTTTCCAGGCTTGCTACCTCCCACCTCCATCCCCTGTTTCGCCACATCTAGTGGCGAAACATGTTGAGGGAGCTCTAGTTTAATTTTTAAATTAGGTGCATTGTGGTTACGTGTGTTTAAGTGGTGAGAGCTGCAGACTCACCACAACCTGAACACGCCAGCGAAAAGAATCGCATCCAAAGTGGCGTTAATAGGGATCTATCCCATAGCTATATATCAGGCCAGCTTTGGACACTTGAGCGGCAGTGGCAGTATGTAAAGCGTCGCTAATAGGGAACTATCCCCAAGCGACACATGAGCCTATCCTCCACCTTGTCACAGACGGAGAGACGTCTAGCAGGATTGCTAAAAGGAAATAAGGAGGCGCTTATATGGGGATTATATCCTAATCCACTGCTGCTAGAATCCACATAGCACCTTTAAATTTTAAAAAAGCACTTTTTCTTTTTCTTTTGTCTCCTGTTTTGTATTAGTTTTAATAAAAGAAATAAACGTTACACTTTATTTGACCAGAAACAGGAGTTTTGTAGCCTCTGGCTATTTGAACTATATAATTTGAAATCCTGGGTCCAAAAGGGTCTGTGAAAAATAATTATATAAGTGGAGGGTAAATCCTCCTTTGTTGACCCCCCCCTAGAACAGTGGGCAGGTTTAATTCCTGGCCACTGCTCAATAAGGGTGCAGCTGAGGTCATATTGTGCCGTTCATTTGAAACCTCATCCCGTCCTGATCCACTATAGTATAGTCCCCTGTAATTTATAGAGGACAGTGGTTATAAATTATTAATCTGCACCTACATTGCAACAGATAGAGATGACAATCTGGAAATAGGCCCTGAGATATAATGGCAGGTTTTCTCAAACAAAAATTGAGTTTGGAAAATCTAACCATAGAAGCGAGTCAGGTTTTCTCTAATGTACATATTCCATTGGGGCAAACGGATATTAACATCGCCTTTAGGAACTTAAACAAAACCTATAGTCAGCATATACGGTCGTGGTGGGAGGTAGCAAGCCTGGAAACATATATCCAACAGGGCATGGTAAATAGAGGATTACGTATCCCTCTTAGACCAAACGTACACCTGGAGGACACCCAGTTCACTAAGGGCTGGGAAGATCTCCTAACAGAGTGTTCCCTTAGATTATTAAAATATCTGGCTGAATACGAAAAAAGCTTTTTCAATAAAGTGGATCAACAACTTGAGAAGGAGATCAGAGAGATACAGGAGTTTGTGTTACATCCAGAATTTCCTGACTTTGAACAAAAAATAAAGAAAAATATTGAAACATTGCAACACGAAATAAAAGAAAGGAAACACGTGAAGTACTTAAGAGACCGTACTGATTTTGAAACTAATAGAGTATATATCTGGAGGAATAGGATTAATAACCGTAACCCCCGTAGGACACATAGGGAAAATTCAGAAACAGAAACCTCTGGGACAGAGAGCTCAGGCTATAGTTCCACCGGACAAGGGAATCGTCCCACGGGCATTAAACGTAAAACTAAAAAAAGACAATATCCCCCTAGAAAATTATCCCTTGAGAGACGTGATCAATCTCAATCATGCCCAAGGGGAGGAACAGCAAAACAGAGTATAATGGACGTAAGCACCAGAGTAACCAATCCCAGTGGTATATCAACCTTACCTTATCCATCTGTATCTACTCAACCTTTTTCCTTTGGGAATTTAGCTCAAGGCCAGACTATGTTTCAAACACAAACATCACAAGTATCTGCCCAGGCACATCCTCCACCAATCAATGTGGGAGAGAAGACCACAAATATTGCCCCCCTTTTTTTTAGGACAAACAGGGGTTCAACCAAGGGACCGGGAGAAATGGGGATACAGCAAATAGCTGTAAGGACACCAGTTGAAGAACTGGATGAAAAACTGATTATAAATCTGTCTAATTACACACTAACATCTTCAGAAAAATTACTGTTAAGTAAGGGCCTTACCTTTGCCCCAGTCCCCCAATGTGATAAATTCCTTTGGATTAAAGATGTGAACCTCTTCGCACGAAAATTGGCCCTACATAAAGTACATAAAAAAGAAGAACAGGATGCACGTACATTATATGAGAACGAAAGGAGATGTGTTGAAATGTTGGAAGAGTTACAGAAGGAGAGTGAAGGTCATCAGATCATTCCTGACCCCCCCTTCTCTACGTTGAAACCAAAATCAAACTACACCACAATTCACACAATTTCAAGAAATAGAGACGTTTGTACAGTTGGTCACACAAGATATTAAATTATTACGGATGAGGAAGGAACATATCGAACCAAATCTAAACATTCAAGAACAGGAAGCCCTAGAAAACCTAAAGAAGAATGATAGAATTATAATCAAACCTAGTGATAAAGGTGGCAACATCGTTATTCAAGATCGAAATGATTATATAGAAATGGTATTGAAACTCCTAAGAGATAAGCATACGTACCAACTCCTGCCTAATGACCCTACAAAGGAATATTTAAACGACCTGAAAAGCCTATTACAGGAAGCCCTCCAGACCAATGTAATAACCAAGGAAGAATACCAATACCTCTATAACAAAAATCCCATGATTTCCACCTTCAATGCACTGCCAAAGGTGCACAAAAATAGAAAGCCAGTACCAGGTAGACCGATTGTATCTGGCAATGACAATCTAACACAGGCAGTAAGTGAATATATTGATCAAATCCTACGACCTTTTGTTACCACACTACCCTCCTACATCAGGGATACCAAAGACCTCCTTCTCAAAATAAACGATATTATAATCACAGAAGGCACCCTTCTAGCAAGTCTAGACGTCGAATCACTCTATAGCAATATTCAACACTCACTGGGGATACACGCAGTAGAATATTATTTAAACACTCGTAGTCAAAACTTTAATAGGCACAATAATTTTGTTTTATTATCACTTAAATATGTTTTGGAGCACAATTTTTTTTTCTTTCAAGGACAATTTTATAAACAAATTAATGGCACCACGATGGGGACGTCTTGTGCCCCTACTTACGCAAACTCATTCTTGGGGTGGTGGGAGAATTGTCACGTTTTCACGGAGGAGATGTCGTCATATGTCTGCCACATCAATTTTTGGGGCAGATATATTGACGACATCTTGATCCTATGGGATGGTGGCCGCACATTATTTCAGGAATTTGTCCAGACGTTAAACTCAAATAACATAGGTATGAAATATACATATGAAATTCAAGATCATGAGATAGTATTCCTGGATTTAAAAATAAGAAAGGCAGAAGGAGGTCACCTGACGACAGAGGTTTTTAGGAAACCGACATCAACGAATAGTTACTTACATTGGAGCAGCTGGCACCCAATCTCACTGAAGAAGGGAATCCCTATAGGCCAATACTTGAGAGCACGTCGCAATTGTTCAGATGAAGCCTCTTTCCTCCGGGAGAGTGACACCTTCTCCAAAGGTTTAGGAAAAGGGGCTATCCCAAAAGGTCCCTAAAAAATGCATATAACAGAGCCAATAAAATAAAGAGAGAAGATCTTCTAAACGATACATTACCTAAAAGAAATGATACCATCAGATGCATAGGGACCTTTGATGGATATAATAATGAAATCTATAATATTTAAAAAAAACATTGGCATATAATAAGATCAGATAGAGACCTCAACATGGTACTCACTACAAACCCGTCAGTTACATACAGACGAGGCCCCAACCTGAAGGACCAATTAGTCCATAGTCACCTTATGGAAGAGGGAACAAGGATTGGCAGAACAGTAGAGAAATATCGTGGGTCATCACCATGCGGGGATTGCTCCTTTTGTAGGTATGTTCCACGTATAAAAAAATATACCAATCCTATAGACAAGAAGGAGTATGAGATAAGACAACTTATTACCTGTAAAACACAGGGAGTGATCTATATAGCCTCTTGCCCATGCCCAAAACTCTACGTGGGCAAAACCATACAGGAATTGCGACGTCGAATATCAGGTCACCTGAGTACTATTGAAACAGGCAAAGACACAGCAATAGCTAGACATATTAAGTACTTTCATAATAATAATAGGAGTACAGTATTGCGCTTTTGGGGCATAGAAAAAATATTTCTGGGACCAAGATGAGGCAATCTGGACAAAAAACTGTTGCAAAGTGAAGCTAGGTGGATACACAGGCTGGATACAATGAGCCCACAAGGATTAAATGAAGGATTCTCTTTTACGGCCTTTATCTAATGATTAAAAATAGAGATAGGTTCAAAGTAGTAAATACTCCCCTTCCTATACTCTAAAAATGCAAAAAGAATATCAAGTTTTGACCTCATACTAATCCCTTAATCAATATATATAATGTTACTCACTAATGAGATATATAGGGTTAATTTACCTGCAGGATATAGAAACATTATAGTGAATAATAATAAAAGTAAAAAATACACATATATTATGAATATGAAAAATAAAAACAAAAGGTTGACCTACCTGGAGAAAAGGGAAGGAGAAAGCCAATTCTCTCCGGTATCCAAAAACGTCACCCTTAATGATGAAAAGGAAAATATTGAGATATACACACCAAAATAATAACAAAAATATAGATAGAACAACTTAGGACCCGCAATAGAACAACTAATGCCCTTAATTTATAGTCAGTGGACATATTACAAGATTAAAAATCCTCCCCCGGATGCACTAGCATATAAAAACTGAGAGCAGTGATGGACTTTCTAAGCATGCTGTGACACTAAGTTGTGACACATGTATAGACTGAATAGATTCCGGAGAGGAAGGGGAAAAAAATCTCTAAGTATAGGGGCATGCGCATCTTGACGCCGCTAGACGGGAACCGAACATAAAGTATTTTCGCATGCGCAGAAGGTATCTGGACGAACATGAAAATTTACTAAGTATTTGCGCATGCGCATTCGAAGGGATGACGCGAAGATATGACGGAACAGAAGTTTCCAAGGCACCGGATTGGGTGATTATGCTGCCACACGAATTCTAAGCAGGGATTGGGCAGAGGATGATGAACGGCCCACCCCTAGCAGTTATAAACATCTCCTGATGAAGCATTCGTGTTGACAGTAGCTCCATCCCCTGATGAAGCCACATCTAGTGGCGAAACATGTTGGGGGAGCTCTAGTTTAATTTTTAAATTAGGTGCATTGTGGTTACGTGTGTTTAAGTGGTGAGAGCTGCAGACTCACCACAACCTGAACACGCCAGCGAAAAGAATCGCATCCAAAGTGGCGTTAATAGGGATCTATCCCATAGCTATATATCAGGCCAGCTTTGGACACTTGAGCGGCAGTGGCAGTATGTAAAGCGTCGCTAATAGGGAACTATCCCCAAGCGACACATGAGCCTATCCTCCACCTTGTCACAGACGGAGAGACGTCTAGTAGGATTGCTAAAAGGAAATAAGGAGGCGCTTATATGGGGATTATATCCTAATCCACTGCTGCTAGAATCCACATAGCACCTTTAAATTTTAAAAAAGCACTTTTTCTTTTTCATTTGTCTCCTGTTTTGTATTAGTTTTAATAAAAGAAATAAACGTTACGCTTTATTTGACCAGAAACAGGAGTTTTGTAGCCTCTGGCTATTTGAACTATATAATTTGAAATCCTGGGTCCAAAAGGGTCTGTGAAAAATAATCTACAAACTATGGTACAAAAATGTGAATTTCCGCTTTTTGAAGCAGCCCTGACTTTCTGAGCACCTGTCATGTTTCCTGAGGTTCTACAATGCCCAGACAGTAGAAAAACCCCACAAATGACCCCATTTCGGAAAGTAGACACCCCAAGGTATTCCGTGAGGAGCATGGCGAGTTCCTAGAATTTTTTATTTTTTGTCACAAGTTAGCGGAAAATGATGATTTTTTTTTAATTACAAAGTCTCATATTCCACTAACTTGTGCCAAAAAATAAAAAATTCTAGGAACTCGCCATGCCCCTCACGGAATACCTTGGGGTGTCTTCTTTCCAAAATAGGGTCACTTGTGGGGTAGTTATACTGCCCTGGCATTTTAGGGGCCCATATGCGTGAGAAGTAGTTTGAAATCAAAATCTGTAAAAAATGCCCTGTGAAATCCGAAAGGTGCTCTTTGGAATGTGAGCCCATTTGCCCACCTAGGCGGCAAAAAAGTGTCACATGTGGTATCTCCGTACTCAGGAGAAGTTGGGGAATGTGTTTTGGGGTGTAATTTTACATATACCCATGCTGGGTGAGATAAATATCTCGTCAAAAGACAACTTTCCCATTTATTATACAAAGTTGGCACTTGACCAAGATATTTCTCTCACCCAGCATGGGTATATGTAAAATGACACCCTAAAACACATTCCCCAACTTCTCCTGAGTACGGCGATACCACATGTGTGAAAAAATTTTGCCGCCTAGGTGGGCAAAGGGGCCCAAATTCCTTTTAGGAGGGCATTTTTAGACATTTGGATCCCAGACTTCTTCTCACGCTTTAGGGCCCCTAAAAAGCGAGGGCAGTATAAATACCCCACATGTGACCCCACTTTGGAAAGAAGACACCCCAATGTATTCAATGAGGGGCCTGGCGAGTTCATAGAAATTTTTATTTTTTGGGCATAAGTTAGCGGAAATAGATTTTTTGTTTGTTTTTTCTCACAAAGTCTCACTTTCCGCTAACTTGGGACAAAAATTTCAATCTTTCATGGACTCAATATGCCTATGCCCTCAGCGAATACCTTGGGGTGTCTTCTTTCCAAAATGGGGTCATTTGTGGGGTGTTTCTACTGCCCTGGCATTTGAGGGTCTCCGCAATCATTACATGTATGGCCAGCATTAGGAGTTTCTGCTATTCTCCTTATATTGAGCATACAGATAATGAGATTTTTTTTTTTCCGTTCAGCCTCTGGGCTGAAAGAAAAAAATGAACGGCACAGATTTCTTCATTCACATCGATCAATGTGGATGAAAAAATCTCTGCCAAAAAAAAAGGAGGGGAAAGGAGTCTGCCAGGACATAGGAGCTCCGCCCAACATCCATACCCACTTAGCTGGTATGCCCTGGCAAACCAGATTTCTCCATTCACATCAATCGATGTGGATGAATAAATCATTGCCGGTATTTTTTTTTTATTTTTTTTTATATACAAAGTGTTTGCCAAAGCATATGAACACCGCCACCTCCTCAGCTCATATGCCTTGGCAAACGTATCTTTTACTGCAGAGGAGAAATCTCGTCTTGCAGCGCCGCATACACCGACTTGTGTGTAATCTGACAGCAGTGCAATGCTTCTGTCAGAATGCACATCAGTGCTGCAGCTAGTCGATCGGTTGGTCCACCTGGAAGGTAAAAAAAACAAAAAAAAACAGGCCGCAACGCAATAATTTTTTTTTTTCTATATAGTTTTTATTAGTTTTCTCCCATTCAATAATAACAGTCATAGCATTGTCAGACATATGACATCGATCACAAACGGCAAGTGTCCTGGCACAATACGATCATGAACATACAGCGTTATCCCAGTATAGTGCCTGTCATGACAATAAAATAACAAAATAACAAGATAATAATGTCCCCCACCTCCCCCCTACCCCACCTCCCCCCCAACAATCCCCTGCATCAGCCAAAACTCCGTATCCAGCATGTTAGTCTTCCGAAGCAGAATACCAGGTTATATTACTTTCAAAATTCCCAGCGCATCCTTTATATCTTCTAACAAATACCATGCCGTCAGCTTAAAAGGAGACATGATTCTTGGGTACTCACAAGGCTCTATGCACTTCAATATAAATTTGCGCCAGGTACGATACAATTTTTTCCCAAGAACTTCCTTTTGTTGCACAGCCTCAATCCACTCTAAATGAAAGATGTGCTTGAGTTGCGCAACAACCATGGAGACGGCAGGGACCTGTGGTTGAAGCCATAATTTTAGTATACTTTTTTTGCTCCCATCAATATCTTGTGTCCCAACGGTGCGATCGGTTCCATCACATAATCATCTAATTGCCCTGACCTTGCAATTTGTACATGTGTTATTACCATTGCAGGAGTAATGTTCGCTTCACTCACATCGCATCTTTTCATCAAGTCGTTCACCCCATCCCAATATTCCTTCAACTTTGGACAATTCCATAAACCATGAAATAGGTCCGATTTTGAAAGATTGCATTTTGGACATGCAGTCAACCTATCCTGTCTTGAATCAGAAACAGGGATGTTAAAACCAAAAATTGCATGATGCAGTATCTTTAAGTGCGTCTCCCTCCATTGCTCGTTCGGAACGGCTTTATACAATGCTCCTAGCCCTGAGCATATAGGTTGATGTATATCTTTCACCTCTAAAAGTGTCTCCCATTTTTGAAACATTTTTTTTGGATCAATTTTTTCCCATTTGTCCCTAAGAGATTGATAAAGAAGTGAAATCGACGGTCTAATTCTGGTTCCTAAAAGTGAGTCAAATTCATTCGCTCTCCACTCCTTAGTCAGGTCTTTGCACAAACTTTTTCCGTATGACATGATCTGCATATACGGGAAAAAGGTTGGCTGCTTCAGGTTCCACTTCTTTCTCAATTCCGTCTGCGTCCTCCATCTAGATTCTGTCTCATGAAATAGATCTCCCATTTTCCTAATCCCCGCCTGAAACCAAGCCCTCATGAATTTGCCCTTCCCACCTGGTTCGAAATTTGGGTTGGCCGCTATTGGTAAGTGTTTAGACATTTGGTAGGGTAAGCCATACAGCTTCCGTAATAATTTCCATACGATAATTGTGTCCCTCAGCACCAGGGAGTTTCTTACTGGCCCTGGCAATTTAGAGATATTAGCGTGCAACAACGCCACCAGATTCCAAGGCTTCGCCAATTGCGTTTCCAGTTTGAGATTGGAATAAAAAGATGTCTTGTTCACCCAATCCAATATGTATCTGCTATTGCAGGCTATATTATAACCCCTAATGTCCGGGAAGTTAATACCCCCTAAATCTTTCCTTACCTTTAGTTTGCTTAGAGCAATCCTTGATCTTTTGCCCTGCCATATAAATTGAATAAACCTACTCTCCAAAGATGTCACATCTGCATGGCGTAACAAGAGTGGGATCGTTTGCATGGGGTATAACAGTTTCGCAACTCCCATCATTTTCACCAAGCAACACCGCCCCATTAGGGAAAGAGGTAATCCCTGCCATCTATCTAAATCTGCCTTGATTCGGGAAATTAATGGTGGAAAGTTAAGTTGGTATAAGGAGTGAGGATCCTTCCCAATTTTTATCCCCAAGTAGGTTATATATGATTTAGTCATCGTTATTCCCCATGAACTAATTAGTTTTTTCTCTGAGGCCTCTCGCATGGGCTGTAGGGGTAAGCATTCACATTTAGTTATATTCACCTTATAACCGGAGTACTTCCCAAAGGTTTCCAAAGCATGGAAGACATTTGAAATATGTGTCTCCGGCTTAGCTAGAAATAGAATCACATCATCAGCAAAGAGTGCCGCCTTTACCTGTGACGAACCTACCCCTATTCCCTCATATAAATCCGACGAACAGAATAGCCGTGCAAGAGGTTCCAATGCCAGGTTGAATAGCAGTGGAGAAAGCGGGCACCCCTGCCTTGTGCCCTTTTTCAGATTGAAAGGTTTCGATAAATGGCCCTGAGTATACACCCTTGCTCTAGGGTCCTTATATAGATTTGTTATAAATGTTCTGAACGCCCCCTCAAATCCGAATTTATCTAAGACTGTTTCCAGCCATGCCCACCTCACATTATCAAAAGCCTCAGCGTCTAAGGTGAGCATGGCTGGATTCTCCCCAATTTTAGGACTATGGCGAACTCTATCCAGAACCGCCAGGACCGTCCTAATATTCATGACTGCCGAGCGTCCCTGCACAAACCCCACCTGTTCAGTCCCAATCAGGGACGGCAGGAAAGAGGCTAATCTGTCAGCTATAATTTTGGATAAGATCTTTGTATCCACATTTATTAAGGAGATAGGCCTGTAGGAACCAGGCAGAAGGGGATCTTTCCCTGGTTTAGGTAGAAGTTTAATGTAAGATACATTATCCTTATCCGGGTCTATTTTACCCTTCAGTACGTCATTATATAATGTTAGCATTACTGGGGACACTTGTCCCGGGGCTTTAGCATTTTTCAGACCTTTGATGACCGCTTGGAGTTCCTCTATAGTTATGTCAGCATTTAGTTTCTGAAGTTGTTCAGCTTTCACATTGGGCAACTTTACCTGGTCTAACAGGGTATTAGTTATTGGAAATGAGGAGTTATCCTCATATAAGGCCTTGTAATATTGACCCAAAATATCATTTATATCCGCCGGATCTACACTCACTTTTCCCTTGTTATCTTTGATGCTGGATATAAATTGGGGCGCCCTCTGACCCTTAGCCAGGTTTGCCAACATTCGACCCGCTTTGTTACCAAATCTATATAATTTGGTCTCAAATTGTGTTTGTCTGAAAGCCTCTCTGTCCCTTTCGCTTATTTCAAAGGCCTGGCGCGCTTCCACCCATTTCACCTTATTTTCTGCATTGGGTGTTTCCGTAAATTGCCTATACGTTTGTCTGACTTTAGCGCTCGCTTGTTCCAACACCTGTTGACTCGCTCTCTTTCTATTAAATACATATCCCATAATGCGTCCTCTCAAAACCACCTTAGATGTGTGCCAGAAAAGTTCCGGCTCATCCAAATGGGCTTGATTGTCTTCCTTGTACTCCTCCCACCAACCCACTAGCTTATTTCTAAAATCCTCACTCTCAATTAAGTTTGAGGGAAACCTCCATAAATAATCTGTCCCTTTCAAGAACGTATCCCTCATAACTAGGGTCACTGGAGCATGATCCGATATAACTATATCTTCTATATCAGCATGCTCCACCAAGCCTGATAAGGTGTCCTGTATAAATACATAATCAATGCGTGACCATGAGTCTCTGGCGTGAGAATAAAACGTAAATTCTCTGTCATCAGGATGATGCTGCCGCCAGGGATCTACCAGCCCCACTGATTCCATCATGGGCCCCAGAACCGTGTCTTGCGCTACACTATTCCTCCCTTCCTTAGACTGAGTTCTCCTATCTTCCTTCTCCATTACTACCGAGTTGAAATCGCCTCCCACTATTAAATTAGAAGCCTTATCTGTGAGAAGGTTGCCTTCCAGTGCCCTAAAAAAGTGGGTGTTATTGGAGTTTGGACCATAAACATTATAGATAGTGTACCTCACATTTTGGACCTGTATCATCACTTTTACCCACCTCCCTTCATCGTCTGCCACAGAATCTAGTAATGCAAAATTAAAAGATTTGTTAAACAATATCAGGACTCCCGCTCTCCGCTCAGAAGAAGATGATCCGATCACTTGTCCTACCCACAATTTTTTCATTCTCCCAAAATCACTAGCTAGCAGATGAGTTTCCTGGAGTAAAGCTATGTCAGGCTTCATCTTCTTAAGGTGACGTAGAATCATCCACCTCTTCTGCGGTGAGCGTAGGCCCTTCACGTTCCAACTAACTATTTTCATAATCCCCCCAGTTTTTTATACCTGATATTTTAAGGACTAGGATTGCATCTGGGTACCTATAACCCCTGATCATATGCTTCTGAAGACTGATATTGGCTAATGCACAAACATACAAAACATTAGTATAAAACATTTCCCCCCTCCCCCCCCCCTTTTCCCACCATACCCCAGTAATCTATGCATTCCCTCACCCTATTCTCTTGACTTCTCTTTTTTCTGGACTGCATAGACTGGCTACCTGTCTCCCTGAACCACAATAGTACAAACCGCGTAATACGTAGGGACATACACTGAACCCACCCTAATGATAGCGCTATAGGATCATCCCCCCACTTATCACATTAACATTCAAACTCTTTACAAGTTAGTTATATCAAAATGCAGGCAAAATACGAACTACGTAAGTCCTGCTTTCAAATTCTCCACCTGTACTGGCCACTTTATCGCGACCAAGAGTCTCTTCTTCTGGATCTAGGGGTCCGCTTGTCTGCCGGAACCAGTTCCCAATCCTGTCTGCGCTTGTCTGTCGGTGGTGAGCGCCTCCATTCTGGACTCTTGGTTCTTTCTCTTCCCTGCTGGCGGTGCCCCAGGGACCTTCCTCTTTGCCGCTGATCTCCCTCTCGGGTATTCGTCCGCAGAAACTCCGCTGCATCCTCCGGATCTTGAAAAGTTTTAACTTCGCCGCTTGGCAAGGAGACTTTTAAAATCGCCGGGAATAACAGTTGAAACCTCACTTGCTGTCTGTATAACTCCGAGCACACTGTGCTAAATGCACGCCTCCTCTTTGCCACCATCGCTGAGTAATCCGCGAACAGTAGAATGACCTGCCCTCTCACCTTTAACGGTCCTTTTCGGGCTCTAAATGCCCTCAAGATAGATTCCTTGTCTGTATAATCCAGGAACCGCATGATGACTTGGCGTGGTTTTGAGGGTAAGTTCTGGGAGCTGGTGTTACTTTGCCCCTGAGAGTCCATAGCAGGTCCCACTCGGTGGACCCTCTCCACCTTATGCCTCCCACTCAGATTTAGAGCTTGTGGTAACTCTACCTCACATATTTCTCTCAGAGCTGGCTGCTTGATACTCTCTGGCAGGCCCACTATCTGTAAATTATTCCGCCTAGACCTATTTTCTAGGTCCTCTAGGCGATCTTTCAGTATAATGTTTTGTTTAAACAGATCCTGATTATCACGACTGTATCTGGAAACATCATCCTCTATGTTCGCGACTCTTTGCTCCAGTTCCGCTATGCACGTTTCGTGCCTCGCCACCGTATCATGCAGTTCATGCAATGACTGTGTAAGTGTCTTAGCGAGCGTCTCCTTAATGTCCGGAGCTAGGTACCTTGCCACTTCAATTGCTAAAGTCTTATAGTCAATTTTGAGCAAGTTGTCAGTCGGCTTTACACTTTCTGCCGCTGCTTTATCCGCTCCCAAGCTATCAGATGGTGATGCAGGGCGGGAATCTTGTCCAGCTTTGTACTTGCGGTCTGACTTGCGCCGCTTTTAATATGCCGTCTGCCGCTCCGCAGAAGATAACGGTCCATGGACCGAATGCCGCCGCTATGTGGGTACTCCCAGGTAACTTTCCGGGTCCCGTAGAGCCGCTGTGACCGGAGCGCAGGAGTTAGCAGAGAGTCAGGCGCCGGAGCTCACTTACTCCACGTCCTGCATTCCAGCGCCGGAACTGGAAGTCCAACGCAATAATTTTATTAACTTTATAATAACCTTTGAACAGAACACATAAACTTTATTTAACTTTTGGAACTGAACGTTAACTTTTTTGCTTACTGGTGTGTTCTTTTTTTTTGCTTGTTTTTTTTTACCTTTATAGGACAAACCTCTCTTTCCCCATGGGACAATGTGCAAAGCGCAAATCGCCCAAAGATGTGGCGAAGTGCATTATGCACTTTGTCCCAGGTGAAAGGAGAAGTTTGCAGCAGCTCTGTGTGTGAATGGACCCTAATAGCCCTGTGTGCCTGTCCTGGTGAGATGTGATCCCTATGCTAGGTGTACCTGTGTGTGGTACTTCCGGAAACACTCCCCTAAGCATAGGGCAGGGTGGTCAGGGCAGTCAGGACAGAAATAGCGGGTGTCACGCCTTATTCCACTCCTGCTACAGACACAACATCTTTTTCGGGGTGACGGTTGGGTTGAGGTACCAGCAACGACATTGGGGAAATGTCGCTCGTGTAGACGGCTAACTACACTGGTGGATGGGGCCACGGAACCTCCTGGATACAGGATGTTCTCAATGATCTCTTCCTGAAATTTGAGGAAGGATCGTGTTCTCCCAGCCTTACTGTAGAGAACAAAACTATTATACAGAGCCAATTGAATTAAATATACAGACACCTTCTTATACCAGCGTCTGGTGCGTCGGGAAACTAAATACGGAGACAACATCTGGTCATTGAAGTCCACCCCTCCCATCGAGTTCAGAACATATTGACATCTTCCTCCAGCTGGTCACACGAGATCTTGACCAGCTGGGACATGTGAGACCCAGGTCCTTCAATCTCTCAGTGTCAGAGATGGAGGCACTTAGGTCACTGGAGAGGGATAGCACGATCGTGATTAAGCCATCAGACAAGGGTGGCAATCTTGTCATCCTTGACTCCGCATTATATAAAAATATGTGCCTGGACCTCCTTAAAGACAGGGAGGGGTATGAGGTACTGCAGAATAATCCTACTGCTCTGTACTTGGGTAAACTCAAAAACATCTTGAACACGGGTCTACAGCAAAAGGTCATTAGCACCACTGAATACACATTTTTACTACCAGTGAAACCCTTGGTCGCTACATTCTATGGCCTACCCAAAGTACACAAGGGTACCTCCCCTTTAAAAGGACGTCCTATTGTGTCAGGCGTCAACTGCCTGACACAAAATAGTGGCATTTATCTGGACCAGATTCTGAGGGAGTTCGTCGTGTCCCTCCCCGCATACACGAGGGACACGATGGACTTCCTCAATAAAATTAATACCTTGAATCTGGATCCAGCATGCATCCTCGGCAGTATAGACGTCGAGGCTCTGTATAGCTCTATACCACATGAGCATGGGGTAAGGGCGGTGGATCACTATCTCAAAACCAGAGGGACCCACTGTTCTTTGCATAATGTTTTCATCCGTGAACTCTTGACGTTCACTCTTAACCACAATTACTTTCTGTTCAATGCACGGTTTTACCACCAGCTCAGGGGGACGGCGATGGGCAGTCCCTGTGCTCCGTCATACGCCAACCTCTTCCTGGGCTGGTGGGAGGACACGCATGTTTTCCCGGACCACATCGTCTGGTGGGCAGACTACATCCAATTTTGGACCAGGTTTATAGACGATGTGTTTATAGTCTGGAAGGGTGATCCCGTCAGCTTCAAACGGTTTGTCACGGACCTTAACGCTAATACTGTGGGTCTTAAATTCACATGTGAATGGGATTATGAATCCATTACCTTCCTAGATGTAAGGGTCACTAAGGTGGGTGAAAGCCTTTCAACCAATATCTATCGTAAGAGCACGGCCACCAACTCCCTTCTCCATTGGAGCAGCTATCACCCCGCCCCTCTCAGACGAGGTATACCCAAGGGGCAATACTTAAGAGTGAGGAGAAATTGCTCTAATGACTCCTCCTTTTTTCAGGAGGCCGGGAAGCTTCAAGGAAGATTTCTGGCAAGGGGGTATCCGAAGGGTATTCTTCGGGAGGCTTTTCAGAAAGCATCCACTAGACCACGGACTGAACTCCTGGTACCTAGAAGACGTACCTCTGATGATCCTCAACCGGCACGTATCATTGCCAATTTCGATGCCGCCAACCGTGAAACCAGAGAAATCCTACAGAAATACTGGCCGATCCTACAAATGGATGCTGATATTTCAGATATCATAAGCAAATATCCATCGGTCTCTTATAGGCGAGGTAGGAGCCTTAGGGACCGTCTGGTTCACAGCCATTTTTCACCACCTAAGAAGGCTGACTCTTGGCTTAACCGGAAACCCATCGGTATATTCAAATGCGGTCGGTGCAAGGCATGCCAGTATATTCGAACCACTAAGTCAGTCACCTGTTCGGTCACTGGTCAAACGTTCCAGGTCCGGGACTTTGTCAATTGCCTATCCAGTGGGCTGGTTTACCTCTGCCAGTGCCCATGCCCTATGGATTACGTTGGCAAGACGATACGTGAGTTTAGGAGAAGAATCCTAGAACACGTAAATGACGTCATCAAAAAAGAGCCCACACCCGTGGCTACTCATGTAAATGACTGTCATGGTGGTGATCCCTCTTGTCTCCGCTTCACGGTCCTCGAACTGATATCCCCCTCTCCAAGAGGTGGTGATTTGGACAGACGTATCCTACAGAAGGAGAGCGAGTGGATTTACAGATTTCGCTCCCAATCACCCCGAGGACTTAATGAGCGGTTGACTTTTTCGTGCTTTCTATAACTCCTCATTCTCTCTTTTTACCCTATGACATGAATGGTGACCTCCATTCTGTCATGAACTTCCCCTTGCTTCGCTGCTCTGGCCTTGTTAGCGGGGTCTCCCCTATCAGGTGGTCATCCCCCCTGCAATTCCGACCCCAGTAATATCTCTAATTCCCTGGCGTATAGCCTGGGTACGCAAAGTACCCGAACGTTACATTTAATGGGATGTCTATTTACAGTGACATACCCCTTATGGGGCTTCCCTTTTATCCTTAAGGGAGCTCTATATATATATCTTTTTGTACTTCAGTAGTTTTATACATGTACAGTAACAGCTCTGTGTGCATCTATTCTGGCACGGAATTCCTCATGCCCCACCCTATATATATTCCCGAATTCTGCCCATCACCTCCAACCTTTGTGGCCTGGCCCAACCGGACCACGGATTATCCCCAATCATGTAAGTGTACTGTATGATCATACATGTTTAGTCTCCATACACCAGGACAGCCTCGTATCCGGCGCATCATCATCTGGCAGGTATCAGCGGTAGTATGCGTGTCAAGCTGACACGCACACACCGCACTTCCGGTTTGATGGTGAATACATGTACGTCACTTCCGGGATGCGGTCCACGCTGACACGCATACCGGCATGCGGGCCATAACACACATACCGGCCGATCACTAACAACTTATGATAGCATTGGGCACTTCCATTCACACATGTTCAGTCTCCCTACACCAATACAGCCTTGACTCCGGCGCATCATCACCTGATATTCATCAGCGGTAGTATGCGTGTCAAGCTGACACGCACACACCGCACTTCCGGTTTGATGGTGACTACATGTACGTCACTTCCGGTATGCGGTCCTATGCTGACACGCATACCGGCGTGCGGGCCAAGCACACATGCTGTCCGATTACAAACAACTTAGGACAGCATGGGGCACCTCCATCTTCCGCCGACTATGTATACAATTTCACTAATGAGCACGCCTCCCCTGGGCACGCCCCACTTCTTTGGCCACACCTAATTAATTAGCTATCCACCTGTGTATGGGCATTAGTGAGCTTAAAAGGGAGGGCTAAACTGAGGATCACCACCTCAGACCCATCATTCCACACCACTGACCACACCATGTAAGTAGCTGACATTTGTCTCTTGATTATCTGCAATATATGTTTAGCCCTGAGTGTATGTTGAGGTACATACAATATATATTTTTTAGGTATCCTCTGGGTGGTTAGCCCGGCATCCTGGGTGACAAAAAACTGGGGCACGTATACCGTTCGTGCTGCACTTCAGCCAGCTATATATGCTCTTATCTATGAGCCTCCTCAGGAACGACCTAGTTTGCAATATCTTATTGCCTACCTCAGGTATCTATGTACATTCAATACTCAGCATTATGGCATCTATCGTTTGTTATCCTACCTGAACTAACCTGGGTCCTTATTGTCTACTTATTTTCTCAGTGTGCATGTTGGTAGTCGAGTTTACTCACCACGCTGCCAAAAACGTATGTAAACTGCCATTAAGGCAATTGTTTCATTACTGTGGGTCTGCAGTGTCATAAAGGACTGTTTATTCCTGTTATATATGCACACACGCATCACTGAACTGGGGCGGCCATAACCATTGGCAATGGTCCCGTTATCTTTGCATACCTACTACACGTAACCCCCTGATGAACCCTCCGTATGGGTGAAACGCGTCGGGGTTTGTAGGTTATCTATACTTATCTTAATATACCTATACCTAATTGTGCGTTTTGTTTGTATATTTTATCTTCTAGGTGTGCCCTGTACCTCCTGGTTATGCCACGAGGGCAGTATACAGTGGACACCTTTGCAACTAATCCTTTCTATCTGTGCTTGTTTTCCATGTTAGACACCACTTATATCGTCCCACTCCACCACTCACCTCACCAGGGATAGTTAGGAGTTGGAGTGTAGGTACGGGGACAGGGCGCCCCCACCATCAGGAGACGTCCCTGGGCAGAGGACCAGATTAGGGAATCAGTACTAGGGATAACCTTCCCCGGCCTTCCGCCGTGTATACCTGTATCTTAGGTATTCATTTTTTGGCCTCTACATGGATCATTCGCATAGAACTGTTTTGTCTGTGTATATGTAAATTCTGAAATTACCTATTAAATTTAGTTACTTAATGAATAAACAGGGTACTTCTGCTGGACTAACTGTTGATACACATTAATACCCCGTCTTAGTATAAGCTCGCTATCTGCATTGCTGGACTTTTACATGTGAAGGTTATAGTCTTGGACTGAGAGGGGCTTTTCAATGACACGGGTTGCTCGCTCAATTTGGATTGTCGTGTCTGCGTTAATGGAGGAGAGCATGTAAACGTCACGCTTGTCTCTCCATTTCACCGCGAGCAGTTCTTGGTTACACAAGGCAGTCCTCTCCCCCCTTGCAAGACGGGTGGTAACGAGCCGTTGGGGGAAGCCCGCGCGGTGCCACCGCAGCCAATCTGTTCTAGAAACAAATGCCTGAAGAGGGCCACACTTGTGTAGAAATTGTCCACATAAAGATGGTACCCCTTGCCAAATAAGGGTGACACCAAGTCCCAGACTGTCTTCCCACTGCTCCCCAGATAGTCAGGGCAACCGACCGGCTCCAGGGTCTGATCTTTTCCCTTATAGACACAAAATTTGTGGGTATAGCCTGTGGCCCTTTCACAGAACTTATACAATTTGACCCCATACCGGGCGCGCTTGCTTGGGATGTATTGTTTGAAGCCAAGGCGCCCGGTAAAATGTATTAGGGACTCGTTTACGCAGATGTTTTGCTCAGGGGTATACAAATCTGCAAATTTCTGGTTAAAGTGGTCTATGAGGGGCCCAATTTTGTGGAGCCGGTCAAAAGCTAGGTGGCCTCTGGGACGGGAGGTGGTGTTGTCGCTAAAGTGCAGGAAACGCAGGATGGTCTCAAATCGTGTCCTGGACATAGCAGCAGAGAACATGGGCATGTGATGAATTGGGTTCGTGGACCAATATGACCGCAATTCATGCTTTTTGGTTAGACCCATGTTGAGGAGAAGGCCCAGAAAAATTTTAATTTCGGAAACTTGGACTGGTTTCCACCAGAAAGGCTGGGCATAAAAGCTTCCCGGGTTGGCGGATATAAATTGAGTGGCATACTGATTTGTTTCTGCCACAACTAAGTCCAAGAGCTCTGCAGTCAAGAACAGCTCAAAAAAACCCAGTGCCGAACCGATCTGAGCTGTCTCAACCCGAACTCCAGACTGGGCGGTGAAAGGGGGAACTACAGGTGCGGCTGAAGTTGGGGACTGCCAATCAGGGTTTGCCAGCACCTCAGGGATTCTAGGGGCTCTACGGGCCTGTCTGTGCGGTGGCTGCGACGGGGTAACTACTGCACGTGCCACCGTACTAGCTTCAACTGCCCTTCTGGTGCTCGCCACTTCACCTAGTTGTACGGCAGTGCTGGTACTAGGTCCAGGATGGGCTGCGCTGCTGGTGTATGACTCACCACGTAATCCGACAGCGCCAGCCCCACTCTGCTGCCCTTGAAGCGGATCCTGTGTAACCTGTGGTCTAGCGACACGGGGCCGGGTACGCCTGGTGCTATCAGGGACCTCAACCTCCTCGTCCGAACTTTGAGTCAGACTGCCACTGCTTTCTACAGGTTCATATTCTGACCCGCTAGATTCATCAGATGAGGGTTCCCATTCCTCATCCGACTGGGTCAGAAGCCTGTAGGCCTCTTCAGAAGAATACCCCCTGTTTGACATTTGGGCTACTAAATTTAGGGGTATTCCCTGAGACTACCCAAGAAAAAAAGCAAGCCTGTCTTACAAATGGGAGGCTAGCGAAGTACCAGAGGCCGCTGCGGTTGATAAAAAATATCAAAACTGATTTTTTTATCGCTGCAGCGCTTGTGAAGTGATTGTGCAGTGATAAAAAAAAAATATATATTTTGTCACTGCGGCGGGGCGGGTGTGGGCGAACGCACGTGTGGGCGACCGATCAGGCCTGATCGGGCAAACACAGCGTTTTGGGTGGAGGGCGAGCTAAGGTGACACTAATACTATTATAGATCTGACTGTGATCAGTTTTGATCACTTACAGATACTATAAAAGTACAAATGCTGATTAGCGATATGCTAATCAGCGAATAAGTGACTGCGGTGCGGTGGGCTGGGCGCTAAACGATCGCTAAACTACCTAACCAAGGGGCCTAAACTATACCTAAAACCTAACGGTCAACACCAGTGAAAAAAAAAAGTGACAGTTTACACTGATCACTTTTTTCCCTTTCACTAGTGATTGACAGGGGCAAGAAGGGGTGATCAATGGGTTAATTGGGGTGCAGGGGGGTGATCTGGGGCTATGTGTGGTGTTTGGTGCTACTCACTGTGAAGCCTGCTCCTGCTGCTGGAACCAACCGACCAAAAGGACAGGCAGAGGAGCAGGGCAGCCATTTAACAGATCATATTTACTAATATGATGTGTTAGATGGCTTGTGATTTGTCATTTTAAAAATCGCCAGCCTGCCAGCCACAATCATTGGCTGGCAGGCTGGTGACGAAATTGTGCTTGTTCATTTGCCGGCCCGCGATGCGCATGCGCGGGCCGGCTCAGTCCGAAGTCTCGCGTCTCGCGAGATGACGCACGGATGCGTCCAGGAGGAATGAATCGACCGCCTCCCGGACGCATCCGTGCTTTACATGGTCCGGAGGCGGTTAAGTAAGCAAGTGTAGTTGTTCCAGTACTTACTATTTGTAGAATCAGCGCATGAGTACAGGGCGCCCAGTGGCATCCCACTCGATTAAATGGAGCAATGTCTGTCTCTTACCTGCGCTTAGTTGTATACAGTAGTATAGTACACTAAATTCACTGCCGTCCTTTAATCACCACGTCTGTGAAGGTTCTCATTTATCCAGGTCATGGTATATATCTGTAAAGAATAAATCAAGGCAGGTGGACGTACTGTAGATTTCTTGAAAACGTTTCACTCGTTCTTCCATCAAGCTTTCTCAATTTAATCACCACGTCCTTGGTGTTCATCCGCATTTAGTTGCAGCACTCCACGTGGTGAGACTAGTTTGTTCAGGTTACACCAATCCAGGTACTCTCCCAGGTCCCAGGTGCAGCAGTCCGGAGTAGTAGTTAGCACTTGCTTTCACAGTTAAAATAAATCAATTCTGTCAAATAAAACAATTCTTTGATGAATTCTGCTAGCAGATAAAGTCACTCGTCACGGGTACTTGAAGGCTGAGTAAATATTCTCAAACGCGTTTCGAGGTCTAAATTATAACTGACCTCTTCCTCAGTGGTATCGTGCACCATCTTGAAGTCCCCGGCGGATGCTGCTGCCGCCTATGCCGCCGCCGCTGCGATGCTTTCCGCCAGGGACTCCAAGATGGCGCACGGCTCGGGATGTGTAAAAGCTCAAGTTCTCGTGAATCTCGCGAGAAATTGCGCTCTTTCTCCCTGGCTAAGAGCGGGGCGCTCTGATTGGATGCACTCGCCCAGAACAAATTCAAGTCCCTGCCTAGTTGAACAGAATCGCACCACAAAAAAAAATACATGTAACCTGGTGAAAGGTCCTCTTTAACAAACGTGGCCAAAGTTTTGGCATAACGTAAATTACAAACAATGGAAGAGATTTACTAATGCAAATAAATAATTAAAATGCAATGTGTTTCATCATTTTTTACTGAGTTACGGACAACACTGCTGAGGACAGTAATTGGCTGCAGCGGTCATGTGCTATAACCAGGCATGTTACTGATGCTGTTTCTGAACAAACAAGGGCAGGACAACCGGACCAGAGCCGCAAAGAACACCGAGAACAGTGCTAGGGAAAGGGGTTATTAGTCTAACTTTTTTTTAGATGTTAAACCATTTGTGGGCTTGTCTAAAACTTCTTCAACAAACCCTCTAAAGGGGGTTTCCTACTCAAAATAGTTATCTTCGATAAACAGGTTTGGAGATAAATATCTGATAGCTGGTGGTCCAGCTGATGAGACTCCCACAATCACAAGAATGGAGGACCCAGGAGAATATAGTGGTGGTGACCATTACATTTTAAGGGACTGACGGAGACAGCGCAAGTGCTGTCCTCAGTATTCTCACATAGGTTAATAGAGTGGTGGTAACGCATGCACACCACAGATGCATTTTCTTAAAGGGCATTCAAGGACCTTCATTCTCGTAATTGGTGGGGATTCCAGTGGTCAGACCCCCAGCAATCATAAATTTCCCCCGTAGGTAGGGAATAAATATTCAAGAAAATATAATAAAGTCTCTGTATGGGATATTTGCCCCCTCAAGCGCTGCAAATCCTAGGACAATGTGAGTGAAAGAGTCCACCAAATATAGCAATAGAAAAGGACTGCGCTGCAGGAGAAAGTTCTTTTTCTATTTCAGTCAGTGAATTTACCTCCTCAGGACAGTGGGGCTCAGGAGTCTGTGTGCTGTGAACTGAGGACTGTGCTGAGATTTGAGCCGGGCTGGAGGACTTAGGCCCCTCTAAAGACCTCTAGAAGTGGAAGTCCGGTGCTATCCTCTACAAGCAGCATTCTACCTTTGGATCGCGGTTTGGATTAACACCTGCTGAACTGACGGCTCCAGGCTTACGTCCGCTACACCTACAGAGCTATCCTATAGAAGACACCGATGAGACCTCTATCCACGTGTTTCACCAGTGGAGTCTTGTGAGTATAACTTATTCACAAATCGCGACAGGTGTTTGGAGCATACTACACCATAGTGCGTTTTTTCACTCCATTTCAGGTTTCCATGCCACTGTTGAGATTTGACGTGTGTATGTGGTCCTTGCTGAAGACCTTTTTCGAATACAAAAGAAAGGGAACTGACTGAAATAGAAAAATAACTTTCTCCTGCAGGGAATAAATATTGTTAGTGGTAGTACCTTTTAAGCACTATCCTCTTTACAGTATGTTCACAAACAGTCAGGGTCATAAATATTGGGACATCAACACAATTCTAACATTTTTGGCTCTATACACCACCACAATGGATTTGAAATAAAACTAACAAGATGTGCTTTAACTGCAGACTGTCAGCTTTAATTTGAGGGTATTTACATCCAAATCAGGTGATCGGTGTAGGAATTACAACAGTTTGCATATGTACCTCCCACTTGTTAAAAGGGGTATTCCCATCTTAGAAAATGGGGGCATATCGCTAGGATATGCCCCCATTGTCTGATAGGTGCGGGTCCCACCTCTGGGACCCGCAGCTACAAGGAGAACAGAGTCGGGGAGAGTTGTGGCTGGAGGACGCCGAGTTTCCCGGGGTCCGTCCACCACCAGGCGCAGCTCCCCGCCTCTACCATTTAAGTGAATGGGAGCGCACCGCGCATGCGCAGCTCCCATTCATTTCTATGGGGCCGACGGAAATAGCCGAGCCAGCACTCGGCTATTTTCGGCGGCTTTATAGAAATGAATGGAGGGCGGCTGCGCATGCGCAGTGCACCCTCTTCAAGTTTCTTCTCTCGGTTCTCCTTGTAGGTGCGGGTCCCAGTGGTAGGACACGCACCTATCAGACAATGGGGGCACATCCTATTGATATGTATGCCTCATTGTCTAAGATGGGATGACCCCTTTAAGGGACCAAAAGTAATGGGACAATTGGCTTCACAGCTGTTCCATGGCCAGGTGTGTGTTATTCTCTCATTATCCCAATTACGATGAGCAGATAAAAGGTCCAGAGTTCATTTCAAGTGTGCTATTTGCATTTGGAATCTGTTGCTGTCAACTCTTAAGATGAGATCCAAAGAGCTGTCACTATCAGTTAAGCAAGCCATCATTAGGCTGAAAAAACAAAACAAACCCATCAGAGGAATAGCAAAAACATTAGGCGTGGCCAAAACAACTGTTTGGAACATTCTTAAAAAGAAGGAACGCACCGGTGAGCTCAGCAACACCAAAAGACCCAAAAGATCACGGAAAACAACTGTGGTGGATGATCGAAGAATTCTTTCCCTGGTGAAGAAAGCACCCTTCACAACAGTTGGCCAGATCAAGAACACTCTCCAGGAGATCGGTGTGTGTGTCAAAGTCAAAAATCAAGAGAAGACTTCACCAGAGTGAATACAGAGGGTTCACCACAAGATGTAAACCATTGGTGAGCCTCAAAAACAGGAAGGCTAGATTAGAGTTTGCCAAACGACATCTAAAAAAGCCTTCACAGTTCTGGAACAACATCCTATGGACAGATGAGACCAAGATCAACTTGTACCAGAGGGATGGGAAGAGAAGAGTATGAAGAAGGAAAGGAACTGCTCATGATCCTAAGCATACCACCTCATCAGTGAAGCATGGTGGTGGTAATGTCATGGTGTGGGCATGTATGGCTGCCAATCGAACTGGTTCTCTTGTATTTATTGATGATGTGACTGCTGACAAAAGCAGCAGGATGAATTTTGAAGTGTTTTTGGCAATATTATCTGCTCATATTCAGCCAAATGCTTCAGAACTCATTAGACGGTGCTTCACAGTGCAGATGGACAATGACCCAAAGCATACTGCAAAAGCAACCAAAGAGTTTTTTTAAGGGAAAGAAGTAGAATGTTATACAATGGCCAAGTCAATCACCTTACCTGAATGCGATTGAGCATGCATTTCACTTGCTGAAGACAAAACTGAAGGGAAAATGCCCCAAGAACAAGCAGGAACTGAAGACAGTAGAAGCACCAGGGATGAAAGAGCAGCGTCTGGTGATGTCTATGCGTTCCAGACTTCAGGCTGTAATTGACTGCAAAGGATTTGCAACCAAGTATTAAAAAGTGAAAGCTTGATTTATGATTATTATTATGTCCCTTTACTTTAGGTCCCTTAACAAGTGGGAGGCACATATGCAAACTGTTGTAATCCCTACACCGATCACCTGATTTGTATGTAAATACCCTCAAATTAAGGCCTCATGCACATGACCGTTGTGTGCATCCGTGTCCGTTGTTCCGTTTTCCGTGATTTTCTGCGGACCAATTGACTTTCAATCGGTCCGTTGAAAACTCGGAATATGCACCGTTGTTCATCCGCGTCCGTGATCCGTGTTTCCTGTCCGTAAAAAAAAATATGACCTGTCACCTGTCCTATTTTTTTGACAGACAACGGTTCGCGGACCCATTCAAGTCAATGGGTCCGTGAAAAAAAACACGGATGCACACAAGATTGTCATCCGCGTCAGTGATCCGTGTCCGTAGGCTACTTTCACACAAACGGATCGCAGATCCGTCTGCATAAAAGCTTTTTCAGAGCTGAGTTTCCACTTCGTGAAAACTCAGATCCGACAGTATATTCTAACACAGAGGCGTTCCCATAGTGATGGGGACGCTTCAAGTTAGAATATACTGAGAACTGTGTAGAAAACAGAAGTATTGAGCAGCTCTCACCTGCCAGGGATTCCACTGGTATAGCACGGAACAGCTCCTTCACCCGAATCAGGAGAAAAACGGAAGTATAGAGGAAAAGAGATTTTGTCCAGCTTGTACTTGTGGTAATCCAAGGCTTCTTTATTGAAAATTCAGTATAAAATCCAGGTACAGAAAGCAGAGTCTACATGTTTCGGGCACAATGCAATCTTAGCCCTTACTCATGACTGTCACGAGTAAGGGCTAAGATTGCATTGTGCCCGAAACATGTAGACTCTGCTTTCTGTACCTGGATTTTATACTGAATTTTCAATAAAGAAGCCTTGGATTACCACAAGTACAAGCTGGACAAAATCTCTTTTCCTCTATACTGAGAACTGTGTACATGACTGCCCCCTGTTGCCTGGCAGCACCAGATCTCTTACAGGGGGCTGTGATTCGCACAATTAACCCCTCAGGTGCGGCACCGCACTGGCCACCAATGAATTTAAAACTGGGGAGGGAAGGAGGGGGATCTGCCCCCTCCTGCCTGGCAGCACCTTATCTCTTACAGGGGGCTATGATATGCACAATTAACCCCTCAGGTGCGGCACCTGAGGGGTTAATTGTGCGGATCACAGCCTCCTGTAAGAGATCGGGTGCTGCCAGGCAGCAGGGGGCAGTCATGTACACAGTTCTTAGTATATTCTAACTTGATGCGTCCCCATCACTATGGGAACGCCTCTGTGTTAGAATATACTGTCGGCGTTCCCATGGTGATGGGGACGCTTCAAGTTAAAATATACCCTGACTTTACATTGAAAGTCAATGGGGGACGGATACGTTTGCAATTGCACCATATTGTGTCAACGTCAAACGGATCCATCCCCATTGACTTGCATAGTAAGTCAGGACGGATCCGTTTGGCTCCGCACGGCCAGGCGGACACCAAAACAACTTTTTTTTTACTTTCCTTCGTGTCTGGTGATCCTCCAAAAATCACAGAAGACACACGGAAAAAAAAACGGACACGGATCACGGAACAACGGAACCCCATTTTGCGGACCGTGAAAAAAAACTGTTGTGTGCATGAGGCCTAAAGCTGACAGTCTGCAGTTAAAGCACATCTTGTTCGTTTCATTTCAAATCCATTGTGATGGTGTATAGAGCCAAAATGTTAGAATTGTGTCGATGACCCAATATTTTTGGACCTGACTTTATGTCAGACATGTAGAAATGTCTGCTACTGCTATTGCTACGGAAAACCAGTTCCATACATGTGAATAGGGTTTTATCTGCAGCATGTGCCTGGATTTCTGCGATGAGCATGCACATGAGTGTCACATGTGAATATACTGTAACCTGAGGTTATGACCACATGGCTTGGTCATGTCGCAGTCGAGTAGAGTGTGGCTATAAAAGCTGCAGTGGGCTTTGATTAAACTAATCAGAACCACTGTTTTTAGTCGGTCTGCATTGTTAATGGCCACGTGGTGCTCGCAATACTGTTTGCCCATTAACAATAGAGACCGACTAAACACTGTGGTCCTAATTAGTTTAAATAGAGTCTGCTGTTGCCAAATGATACTCAACCGCAGAGCAGCCATTTTGCAAATGTTACACG
Organism: Bufo gargarizans; assembly: GCF_014858855.1. Taxonomy (NCBI): domain Eukaryota; kingdom Metazoa; phylum Chordata; class Amphibia; order Anura; family Bufonidae; genus Bufo; species Bufo gargarizans. Next base: position 344,873,630 of record NC_058084.1, on the reverse strand, counting down.
ACCCCACAATGAGGCCTCTTTCACATGGGCGTCGCGTGTGAGGGGCGGATAGGATGCTGGTGCGTTGCTGAGCGATTTTTCCGCGCGAGTGCAAAGCATTTTAATGCGTTTTGCATGTGCGTGAGAAAAATCTGCATGTTTGGTACCCAGACCCGAACCTGGACTTCTTCACAGAAGATCGGGTTTGGGATCGGTGGTGTGTAAATTTTATTATTTTCCCTTATAATATGGTTATAAGGGAAAATAATAGCATTCTTAATACAGAATGCTAAGTAAATTAGGGATGGAGGGGTTAAAAAAATAATATTAAACTCACCTCATCCACTTGTTCGCACAGCCCGGCTTCTCTTCTTTCTTCTTCTTTGAGGACTTGGGAGAAAAGGACCTTTGGTTACGTCACTGTGCTCATCACATGGTCCATCAAATGGTCCATCACGCTGGTGACGACCATGTGATGAGCGCAGTGACATCACCAAAGGTCCTTTTCTTTCAGATCCTCAAAGAAGAAGAAAGGAGAGAAGCTGGGCTGCGTGAACAAGTGGATGAGGTGTGTAAAATATTATTTTTTTTAACCCCTCCATCCCTAATTTACTTAGCATTCTGTATTAAGAATGCTATTATTTTCCCTTATAACCATGTTATAAGGGAAAATAATAAAGATCGGGTCCCCATCCCGATCGTCACCTAGCAACAATGCTTGAAAATCGCATCGCATCTGCACTTGCTTGATTGCGATTTTCACGCAGCCCCATTCACTTCTATGGGGCCTGCGTTGCGTGAAAAACACACAATATAGAGCATGCTGCGATTTTTACGCAATGCACAAGTGATGCGTGAAAATCACCGCTCATGTGCACAGCCTCAGGCATTGCGCCCGCGCGGAAAACTCGCCCACGTGAAAGGGGCCTTAGGGGTACAGCCACACGTGGCTAAAATGCTCCAGCAATTCTCATCCACATACTGCTGAAAAAATCTGCAGCGGAAATTGCCCGTTGGTGAAGCTTTGAAATCTGCATGTCAATTTATGCTACAGATTTTCATTGCACATTTCACCCTTTCTAATGCAAAAAGTAAAATTTATGTCAAATCAGTAGTATTTCTGTGATGAAATCAGCAACAAAAAATGATTTTTTTTTTTCTGATTCAGATTTTCAGCAGAAACGCTGCAGATTTTCATGTTATGTGTTCATAAAATCCATGCAGAAAAAATCTCCAGAAGGTGAGTAGCAGGATCAGCAGCTGAAAACAAGTCATTGTTGGTGGCAGATTTGTACTTTGGTGGAGTTTTTACAAACATTTTAGAAGAGTATTTGGTTGAGGCTTCTCTGCTTCCCCATTGACTACTATGAAATTCACAATCAAATCTGCTTCTCAAGAGTTTTTTAAATCAGCTACTGAAAAACGCTACCATTTCTACACTGTGTCTCACTACTGACTCACTTTTTATTCTTCACACAGTAGCAACGCGCCCTCTCCACATTCCAGCGTTACATGGGTGGGGATGTGATGGCATCTCAAATAATACAATTGTCACTGAACAGGCCCAGTCACCTATTCACGTCACTGACACTCTCTTGTTATAGACGGATCAATAGTAAGGAATATACTATTCATAAAATAATGCCTGCTGACACATCTGAGCTGACAAACATGTTGGACGGCTGAAAGTATTTCTAAATTGCCTACTAAGTTATTACTGTATCTGTTAGTGAATAGGTTTGGAGACCTGCTCATCTACAATCCAATAACTCATATCGGCACGTGTACAAGTAATAAGCATTTATGGCTGGAAGGTGGTGATGAGCCATGATAGCACGTTATCTGAGATCTAATCGTCTATGTCTTGCTTGGCAAATATTGCATCTGCAGCAACAGCAACCACAACAACCACAAACATTTGCAAAGTACTTTTCTCAGAAGAGATTGGTGGGTCATTTACTATCAGAGATACGCCAGTTGTCTGGTGTATTTCTGGCGCAGATTGCGGCACAAAGGTTACCGGTATTTGCTCTACAATCTGTGACTCTTCCATGCTCACGCCAGGTCTAAAAAAGGGGTCACAATAGAAAATGGATCCGTCCCCCATTGACTTTCAATGGAGTTCATGACGAATCCGTCTTGGCTATGTTAAAGATAATACAAACGGATCCGTTCATAACGGATGCAGATGGTTGTATTATCAGTAACGGAAGCGTTTTTGCTGAGAAGCTGGCTCACATTTAGATCAGAGGTGGATGTTGAAGTTACGTATAGACAAATAAAAAATTTTCACCTCTGTGTTCCAGCAGTAATAACTTATTTTTTTCTTCAATTTAACTGTATAAGATCTTGATTTTGTGGGGCGAGTTGTCGTTTTTTTTAGGAGCCATTTTAGGATTCACATAGTGTATTTAGAAAACTGTAAGGTATGCCCATCTGGGGGGGTAACGCTTGTGCCTCCCACAGTCTACCGCAATAGAAGAAGCATGTATATTGAAAGGGAGCAGTAGTAACTAGTAAAAGTTAACTTTTAATGTGTAAGTAATAAAAATAATAGGGGATGAAATACACAATCCCTTGAAAAATCAAACCCCCAATTCTAGACAAAAAAAGGCCAAATGGACCAAAGACACGCCAAAAGTACATGAAACAAGCAACCCTAAGTAGGGTGTATAGAGTGGACTGGTAAAGTATAGATGGTTCTTACCGGTCCATTGATTCAACAAGGTATGAACATGGCTTTAAATCAGGATAGGCGTGCAGTGGCTCTGTTGCTTTATAATTTATTTTTTATTTATTTCTTTGTTGTGACTTGTCAGTCAGATAGCCAGCCTAAAAATGTCCTACCTCTGCCCTGAGCGTCTGTACAGTGACTATACAAGGCTGACTGGGCTCTGAAAGGAAAGTGGAGGATGTTGCCTCAATTGTAGTGCCGCCTTCCCTCTTCGTTACTATTCATTATATAGGCGGAGTTACACCCTGATACAAGGGTGTTCCTTACCACGCCCCCCTCTGGCTTCCCCCTATCGCTGTGCACAGGCTCCAGATGACGCAGAGACGTGCTGACGTTATGCGATTCGGCACCAGGCAAGCAAGTAAGGGACGGCCGGGATACATTTAAACCACCGACTCAATGCGGCCCACAGGTATCGTTGAACACACAATGTGTCAAGCTGAGGCACTGAGAACAGGTAGTGTCCCCGCTTCGGGTTGAGGTGGGACACTATATTTCTTTCCTTTTGTATACATTTTGTATTTTTCCTTTTGTGTTTTGCAAATTTTTAGTGCTGGATTTTTTAAAATTTTGGGGCATTGCCCCCCAACATAATAGATCTTTGTATATTGGTAGGGTTGTCTAGGGCCTATATGTAGTGAAAGGTTCCAGACGGGGCTGCTTTTTTCGGGGCGATGACTCCGTATTCGACTCCGAGGTCATTAGGATTTGACAGCGCTGTTAGGGCATACTAGTATCAGTGTAGGTTCTGGCCACTCGTTTATATTTGCCAGATGTGACACCAGATGAAACACAACGTCCCTGTCCATGAGTTAGGTCCATATTCTGCTAAATCCATGGAGTGTTGCAACGCTAGATGATAAAGAATATCCATGGCATCAACAGGACAGAGCTACTGCACACCTGTCTTAATGCAACATTGACAATAAAGAATGTCCACGACATCAACAGGACAGAGCCACTGCACAGCTATCCTGATTTAAAGGGATTCTGTCACCTCCCCTAACCCAAAATCCGATTTTAAAGCAGCCATGCAGAACAGCTTACCTTGATTAGGCTGTGCTCTTTTATCTTGTAATCCATCCAGTAGTTTCTGCAAAAAACGACTTTTATGGATATGCAAATGAGTCCTGAATGTGCCTAGAGGGGCGTTTTGTTCCTCTTAGAGAGCCCAGGACCGCCCCTCTTACAGTGCCCAGCCCGCCTTCCTTGCACTGTCTAACCGCCCCCAGCCTGCCACAGCCTCTCCTCCCTCTCCCTCACGGCCGAACAAACTCTCGCACAGGCGCAGTACCCACTGAGGGCTGCGCCTGTGCGATCAGCAGGAGACTGAGGGCAGGAGCTTCATCCTCGTCACTGGGCATGCGCCGAGCCCAGTGACGTCCGATGCTCGCTCTTCCCTGCTGACTGAGGGAAGAGCGAGCATCGGACGTCACTGGGCTCGGCGCATGCCCAGTGACGAGGATGAAGCTCCTGCCCTCAGTCTCCTGCTGATCGCACAGGCGCAGCCCTCAGTGGGTACTGCGCCTGTGCGAAAGTTCGTTCGGTGTGAGGGAGGGGGAGGAGAGGGAGGAGAGGCTGTGGCAGGCTGGGGGCGGTTAGACAGTGCAAGGAAGGCGGGCTGGGCACTGTAAGAGGGGCGGTACTGGGCTCTCTAAGAAGAACAAAACGCCCCTCTAGGCACATTCAGGACTCATTTGCATATCCATAAAAGTCGTTTTTTGCAGAAACTACTGGACGGATTACAAGATAAAAGAGCACAGCCTAATCCAGGTAAGCTGTGCTTCATGGCTGCTTTAAAATCGGATTTTGGGTTAGGGGAGGTGACAGAATCCCTTTAAAGCCATGTCCATACCTTGTTGAATCAATGGACTGGTAAGAACCATCTATACTTTACCAGTCCACTCTATACACCCTACTTAGGGTTGCTTGTTTCATCTACTTTTGGCGTTTCTTTGGTCCATTTGGCCTTTTTTTTTTTTGTCTACAATTGGGGGTTGATTTTTCAGGGGATTGTGTATTTCATCCCCTATTATTTTTATTACTTACACATTAAAAGTTAAGTTTTACTAGTTACTACTGCTCCCTTTCAATATGCATGCTTCTTCTATAGCGGTAGACTGTGGGAGGTACAAGTGTTACTCCCTGAGATGGAAATACCTTACAGTTTTCGAATTACTTTTGAATAGGGCATGGCTGATTGTCTCACTGCGGGTCTCAACAAAAATTTGTGGCTAAAGCCAAAGCTGATTTTTTCCGAACATACGTTTGTTCAGAAGAAATATACTCTAACATCAAACAGAGTTTTTTCTGAACTAGATTGTATAAGAAACACATTATTTCCTCGTGGGAGATGCAAGGCCTGGAATATTATATCAAGCAAAGCATTGTACCCCGTGGCCAGTGGCTTATTATAATACTGCGGCGGGGCACAGGAGCACATAGTTCCCTGCCCCGCCGCCTATCACCGCCATAGGCTTCAGCCTAGTAGGACTGAGGCCTATGTGGACGTCATTGCGTGCCTATATATGGGCGCGCACAGGGCTTTGATGTACTCGCGCCTGCCTCACCATTCCGGACACAGGTAAGTATTAGCCTTTATTTTATTTTATTTTTTGTTTTTTGTTTTTTTTGTGTGTGCCAACTTTGGGGGGCAAAGGAGGACACATTAATACAGGGACAGTGAGGGCAAATGTTTCCATGGGGGCAAATTCCTTAATTGGGGGCAGTATGGGGGCAAATTACTTAATGAAGAGCAGTGTAGGGGCAAATTACTTAATGGGGCAGTGTGGGGCAAACTACTTAATGAAGGGCAGTGAAGGGGCAAATTACTTAATGAATATTTTCCCCCTTAAGTGGGGAAAATTTGCTTCTAACTCACATATATTTTTTTTTGCCTTCCTCTGGATCAACTTGCAGGATAACTGGCCGAACTGGATGAACAAATGTCTTTTTTCGTCCTTATATACTATGTTACTATATAATGGCAGTGTCGGGGCAAATTACTTAATAGGGGGCAGTGTGGGGGACAAATTACTTTGTGGGGGAAAACTACTATTTGGGGAACAGTGTGGGGGGAATTACTACATGGGAGGCAGTGTGGCGGCAAATTACTTAATGAAGGATAGTGTTGGGGCAAATTACTTAATAAAGGGCAGTGTGGGGGCAAATTACTTAATGAATGGCAGTGTCGGGGCAAATTACTTAATGGATGGCAGCTGTAAGATGCCCCCCCAAGGTGACATTTCGTGTCTAGACTTATTTATTAAACAGACAACGAATGAACTAGCCACCCCCTTTAGATATAACTGTGGTGCGGAAGAACACAGAGCAATTAAAAATCTTGAAATGGATAGATCTATTACGGTAAAACTATCAGATAAAGATGGGAATGTCGTATTATTGAATACGTCTAGATATAAGGAAATGTGCCTGGACATTTTAAATGATCAGGCGGGATATGAAATAATGACGACTGACCCCACCAGAGAATATCAGAGTGAGTTACGTGGGACCCTCATGAAAGCTAAAATAGACCGATCGATTAGTGAGGATGAATTTGACTACCTATACCCACCCAGTGATTGCGACCTTTTACTGCCTGCCCAAAGTGCACAAGGGCACTACTCCACTGAAGGGCCGCCCTATCGTGTCAGGGGTGGGCAGTTTATCACAGAATTGTGGAGTCTATAAAGATCAAATATTACGGTCGTTTGTGCAGTTATCTAGCCTCAATAGATGTGGAGGCACTCTACTCCTCGATCCCACATGAGGCAGGGATATGTGCTTCTGCCTATTTCCTGAAAGCTAGAGGTTAACAATTTTCAACACACAATGCCTTTGTCCTGAGATTCATACTCTGTAGAAACTATTTTCTATTTGATGGACGCTTCTACCACCAGCTCAGAGGTACGGCGATGGGCAGTTCTTGTGCGCCATTGTATGCAAATCTACTCCTGGGCTGGTGGGAGGAAACTAAGGTCTATGGTGAAATCCCCATCAAGGGACTAAGCAATGTGGTTCTCTGATCCCGCTTCATAGACAATATTTTCGTCATTTGGAGCGGGACAGAGACCAATTTTGAGGATTTTGTCACAAAACTGAATGTGAACTCTGTGAAAATGGAGGACTTTCTACCATTCTTGGATATACTGATCCGTAAAAATAATCAGGGAGACCTAGAAACCACCATATATCGTAAGCCTATCACGACAAACTCATTGTTAAGATGGGAAAGTAACCACCCTATCCCACTTAAACGCAGCATACCCACCGGACAGTATGTGAGACTGAGACGAAATTGTTCGGACCAAACTAAATTTATACATCAGGCTAAGGACCACAGAGTGAGGTTTCAGGAACGGGGTTATCCGGATAATATTTTACGTCCATCCTACCAGCGAGCATTACAACAGACACGTACCTCTCTACTGCACCCCACTGGTTGATCTAGCCAGACCACACCTGATGTGATTAGAGTGATAGGAACCTTTGATGCAGCAGCAATAGAGGTCAGAAATATTATTCGTCATCATTAGGACACTCTGCGAATGGACCCAGATCTAACAGACGCTGTAGGTCCTCAGCCAGCCATCACATGCAGAAGGGGTATGAGTTTGAGAGACCACCTTGTACATAGTCACTATACTCCACCAGATAGACCACGTACCTGCCTTGACAGTTCAGTGAAAGGATGCTTCAGGTGTGGCAACTGTAGTTTTTGCAGATTTATACAGCCTGGAAAATCCTTCACTGCTGGAGGGACAGAAGATGTCCATTTTATACATGATTTAATTTACTGTCGCACCACGGGGATTATATATCTAATGACTTGTGAATGTGGTGCAAAATTTGTAGGGAAGACACGTAGAGAGTTTCGCCGCAGTGTGGGTGAACATCTTAATGACATATGCAACAATAGGGAGACCTCAGTTGCTAGACACGTCCATACGACCCACGAAGGACATGTAACCACCATCAAATTTATGACCATGTGGTGACACATTCTACAAAGGGAGAGTTGGTGGATTTTCAAACTAAATACCTCCAGTCCCTGTGGTCTTAACGAACAGTTAAATTAAGGTTGCTTTATTTAAGACATTTGTCTACATATATGTCCGCTTAGTAGTATATACTGTTTATCAACTTTTTTTCTTCCTGCTTTCTAATTATTTTTTATTTATTTCTTTGTTGTGACTTGTCAGTCAGATAGCCAGCCTAAAAATGTCCAACCTCTGCCCTGAGCGTCTGTACAGTGACTATACAACGCTGACTGGGCTCTGAATGGAAAGGGGAGGATATTGCCTCAATTGTAGTGCTGCCTTCCCTCTTCGTTACTATTCATTATATAGGCGGAGTTACACCCCGATACAAGGGTGTTCCTGACCATGCCCCCTTCCAGCTTCTCCCGATCGCTGTGCGCACTCTCCAGATGACGTGGAGACGTGCTGACGTTATGCGATGCGGCGCTAGGCGAGCAAGTAAGGGACGGCCGGGATACATTTAAACCACCGACTTAAAATGCGGCCCACAGGTATCGTGGAACACACAATGTGCCAAGGTGGGGCACTATATTTCTATCCTTTTGTATACATTTTGCATACATTTTGTGTTTTCCACATGTTGTGTTTTCCAAATTTTTTGTGTTGGATTTATTTTTTGGCACTGCCCCCCCAACAAAATAGATCTTTGTATAGTGGTAGGGTTGTCTAGGGCCTTTATGTAGGAAAAAGGTTCCGGACAGGGCCTCTCTTATCAAGGCGATGACTCCGTATTAGGGGGTCATTAGGATTTGATAGCTCTGTTAGGGCATACTAGTATCAGTGTAGGCTCTGGGCACTCGTTTATATTTGCCAGATGTGACACCAGATGAAAAACGTCTACAGTATCAATGAAAGAATCACAACATATGCAGCCTCTCCCTGAGCTACATCCATTTTGGCGTGTTTTTAGTCCATTTGGCCCTTTTTGTCTAGAATTGTGGGTTTGATTTTTCAGGGAATTGTGTATTTCATCCCCTATTATTTTTATTACTTACACATTAAAAGTTAAGTTTTACTAGTTACTACTGCTCCCTTTCAATATACATGCTTCACATAGTGTATTCAATAACTTTTTTTTTTAGGGGGAAGATTAAAAAAAATTGCAGGATTTATTTTTACGACGTTCACTGTGTGATATAAATAACACAATAACTTTATTTTGTGGGTCAGTATGTTTATGATGTTGCCAAATTTATAATATAGTTTTATATTTTTTTCTGTCCTCCCTGCAACCTGTCAGCTCCCCACTGCTCCCCTCTCCTTCTCCAGGCTGGCTGAGATCACAACCAGCTGAGGGGCCTGCTTTAACCCTTCATATCTCAGACTTGAAAACAGCAGAATAAAGGTGGATTTAAAGAGTGCAAAAATCTGGCTGATTATCAGGAACAAATGTGAAACTGTTGTTCCTGCAGGCATCGGGCAGCAGATTGTGCTGTCTAAACAGCGATCTGCTGCCCAGAAACAATGCAGCTGTATGAGGATGAGCAATCACAATAGTGATCTCTTGTTCTCATACTGTGGAGGTGATCATTGAATGTCAATGCAGAGCTTTACCTTCCGTGAACGAGCAGCCGACTGTCAGGAAGGAACGCTTCCATCCCGGCAATCAGCTTCAGCTAGGCACGTGTACTTGCACCTTAACATTTACCACACAGATTGTGCAAAGTCCTTCTTTTAATTATGGGGATGACACCAGTTTCATATCTTGGGCTTCGTCACAGATAGAAATAAGGGACTGGTCTTGTTTGAATGCCGACAGCTGCAATCACCGATTTCCAACAGCTATATCTCTGGACTTCGAGAATATCATGCTGGTCTTGTTTTAAAGCCTAGGCGGTCAGCTTTCGAACAAGACCAGTACCATAGCTTTAAATTACCTGTCTAACCTCGGCCTACTCCGCCAATGTGCAACGTAGTCTAACATTGTGATATTTCATGTGTCTCTACAGAACTATCTTGAAACAGAATTATGCCATATGTCTACCTGTGTATTTTATTAGGTTGTTGCCTCTTATATCTCAAGCTGCTGATTGCCGCTAGATTCTCCACTGATGTACGCTTTTGTTTTTGTTGTACTATTTCTGTACTTAATGTATGACCATAATACATCTGTTATTCTGTGAATGATTGCTACTCAAAATGCTTATATGATGACGAATATATATTCAATAAAGCATTTGAAACATAAATTACCTGTCTACCAGCAAGTAGGGCGGCTACTTGCTGGTAGCAGCCGCATCCTCCTATCATAATGACGCCCCCTCCGCATGTTGATTGACAGGGCCAGCGAACAGGATCGTTCTCTGCTGGCCCTGTTTGCATTCAAAATCTCGCGCCTGCGTCATACCTGTCTTCAATCGGCGCAGGCGCACTGAGAGGCGGCCGCTCGCTCGGCCGCTACATCCTCAATGCTCCTGCGCCGGGTGTAGATGTGACATCATCGGCGCAGGAGCATTGAGGATGGAGCGGCGGAGCGAGCGTCAGCCTCTCTGTACGCCTGCGCCGATTGAAGACAGGTACGGCGCAGGCGCCAGATTTTGAATGTAAACAGGGCCAGCAGAGAACGATCCCATTCGCTGGCCCTGTCAATCAACATGCTGAGGGGGCGTCATTATGATAGGAGGATGCGGCTGCTACCAGCAAGTAGCCGCCCTACTTGCTGGTAGACAGGTAATTTACATATTATAAAAGTACGTTTTTAGCAAAATCTACTGAACCAAAACAATTAATCACATTATGTATGGATAAATCGCAGTATAGGGATTATAATGACACACAAAAAAAAACAAAAAAAAAAACTGTTTAGTTGGGTGACAGAAGCCCTTTAATGATAGCCCTTTAACTCATTGCACCAGTTGGGGTTAAATAACTTGTTGCCAGCTGAAAGATGCCCATGCAGTAATTATCGAATTGGAGGCTCATAACTATTTGCTTAGTTAAATCCAGGTGGCGACTTTTCTTTGGACAGGGAGTGTATGTTTTTGATATGTTTCTTACATTTTTTGGTATATTTCCACAAATTAAAATACGTTGATGTACTTGCGATGACATTTATGTACAAATGAATGATGTTTTATGGCTACTAAAGGAGAAGACAGCTTTTTTTTATTTTATTCCTGTATCATGTACAGTATATAAGACACTATGCCCTGGCAATAGGGCTAATGAAGAAGGGTCATCCTCTTCGAAACACATTGACTTTTCATGCTTCTTATCTACTTTTATTAAATTCCTTTCCTGCTAATAGTTCCACATAATTTCTTTTTTTCTTTTCCTTCTTTTTTTCATGTCACTATGTTTAAAAAATGTATGTAATCCTGCAATTTTCACACTAGCCACTAGGCCTAATAAAAAGTCATGATTCCTGTTCAGTACAAGTAACTTTTCAGTAGCGGTCTTGTTATCATCAAAGGCAGGGGAGCACCATTCATGAGGCAACGTTAGCCGGTGGCCTCAGGTGGCACTGTGCTACGACTGCAGGAGGGGTAGCAATTTAGCCTCCAGCTCTGCACTCCTACTTCTGCAATGTCTAAAATCTATGGCCAGATCTGCAACACTGGAAATCTGCAACATTTTTTTTATTTTTTTTGCAGGCGGTGCATTTCACTTTTTGCCCTAAGCAGAAAGGCCATGGTGCACCCTGGCTCAGACTGGCCCACAGGGGTACAGGTGAATCCCTCGGTGGACACCTGAGCAATATGGACCTCTAGTCTCCCACCCTCTGCTCAAGTGGCACATAACACAATAGACTTACTGCACTACATATAGATGGGCAGTGTACAGCACGTCAACCAGCCTAAGTTCATTAAAAAAAAAACGTGATAGAATATTTAAGTAACTGCCCAGTTTATTATTATAGACACATTCATGTGAATGAGATGACTTCTAGGTACAAAGGCAGGACAGACAGTATTTTCCTTTACAAGGGACCTTCCTTCTCAAAGTTGCTGCAGGGACCCCATAATCATTTATATTGTAGTGTCTTGCTGCTGTCTACTGCTGTGTGAGCATGTAATGTTTGGATGTATCTGTATGGTGGCCCCCAAAATAAATTTTACTTTTGGGCCCTAGACGGCCCAGTCCAACACTGGGTGCACCCCTGATCACAGGCAGAATTACAATGACAAGTAACACCTCTATATAGATAACACAGGATCCACCATTTACAATAGGTGATATCACAGCTTATCTACTCCCTCCTGACCTCTGCACAGGTCACAGAACATGCCTAGAAAACTCTCCCATAGAAGTCAATAGGGTCAACTCCTGTCCATTCTGTCTGTGGCCCTAGTAGCTGCTCTCAAAAGACAGGAAGTCTTAACATATTTTAGGCCTGGTGGCCAGTGTGAAAACTGCAGGATTATATACATTTTTTTAAAATATAGGTGGTGACATGGAAAAACTCGAAATTCGAAAAAATTTGTTTAACATAAAAACGTGATTTAAACAATAGGTAATTTTCTGATTACACATTCCCTTTAACTGTATTACATGGATGCTCAGTCTACTCATCTAAATTTGATTTACTTTTAAATTATTCTCATAGGATTGGTGCCCCTTCTGAGATTCCAGAGGATCAATCAAGTCTAGTCACAGTCCGATTCTTAACACCATAATATCATGACCACATTTTCGCACATATTTGATAGTCCCAAAGCTCTCCTGCCAACCCATATCTGGCATTTATCACCGGAACAGTAGTCTGGCATGTATGCATAATCTTTACTAAAGATTAAAAATATGCAGTCTTTACAATGCCAACAGTGACCCGATCGTCAGATTTTGCTGAAGAAACATTTAGGCCTCATGCACACAACTGTATTTTTGGTCCGCATCCGATTCAAATTTTTTGCTGTCCGCATCCGTTTGTCCTTTCCATTGGGTCGCAAACAAACAGATCATGTTCTATTCTTGTCCGTTTTGCAGACAAAGGTAGGGGACCGCAAAATACTTATGGTCATGCGCATGAGGCCTTAATGTAATCAGGGCTGTCACTATAGGACCAAGAGCCTCTCAGGCACATAAGAGTACAGTGGTATATTTATGTTGGAGAGTTCTATTACAAATGTTGCGGATTTTAATGTCATTTGCCTCCCTCCAACTTAAAGGTGTTTTGATGAGATTACATTTTCTAGTCTGCCCTATTATTCATGAAGAATAGCAAAGATTTTGAATCTAAATTCTTTAACCAAAAAAATCCTCTTTATCTTCCCTGCAGCGTCTGCAGACTGAGTGCTGTGACACAGTGAGAGGTTTGGTCTGGGAAAACAGGTATTTTCCTCCCTGCATGTTCTGCTGGGCTGATTTACAGCCAGGTGAGGTCAAATACTGGACCAGATTTTAAGTGCCAGTCTGGGTTTTGGCAGCACCTTGCTGTCCTTAAATAGGCAGCTGGGCTCAGAAGCGAGGTCTCTGTGTTGGGATCTGGGAGCCTTGTTTCTGGATGAAGGCTTGCTACCTTGGTGCTGCTATGCTCAAGAACGATTTGAGGCAAAATTGCTGCATGGTGTGAATTACCACCAACACCGCAAGGTGACTTTTTGCTTGTTTATGACTGCTTGTTTTGTCACTTGCCTAAAGTGTGAATAGAACACTCAACTGTTTGATCCAAAGAACTTGTTGTTGCCTCTAAACTGCATCAGCTAATCCTGTCTACCAGAGCAAAACCCCACAATTGGTGGAGGATGCAGGCAAGAGCAGGGAGGCTGGCGTGAACGCCAATATTTTTGGTTTCTGTATTTTTCAGGCACAGTTGTATGTCGTACATTAAACCAGCTGTATTACAACCAGTGCCCTACGACAAAATGGAGGCTGTTGTGAAGGCGCTTATGGAGGCTGATCTGCAGCAGCGAGAGACAAACCTGCAGCAAGGTTTGTCTCTTATTAGCGAGGCTAATAAGCAGCAGCAGGAGACTAACCAGTTGCTGTTACAACACGTGATCGCTTTGCAGACAGCGTGCTTTCCACGATTCCTAAAATGACCCCCGTGGACAACATCGAAACCTACCTGGCGATGTACGAGAAAGTGGCCATAAGGGAAAAGATACCCTGTGACCAGTGGGCTGAGGTCGTCGCTCCGTTCCCGTCATCCGATTCCCAGCGGGTGTATTTTGACTTGCTGGACGATCAAGCGGCCGACTACCAGAAAGTCAAGGGTGAGATTCTGGCAAGACTGGGGGTGAATGTGTTGGTCCGGGCCCAGTGGGTGCATCAGTGGGGGTTCAACCCGGCTGAGCCTGCAAGACCCCAGTATTATAACTTACTTCACGTCTTGCAAAAATGGCCACAGCCTGATGTGCTGAGTCCCACTGCTATGCTGGATCGTCTGTTAGCTGATATGTTTTGGACGGCTTTGCCATACCCTCTCCAGCACTGGATCGGTCAGGTGTCTCCTGGCAATGCCTTAGAGATGGTGGACCTGGTGGAATGCTATGAAGCTACCAGGAATCTAAAGGAGGGTTCTGTCGGCAAATCCTGGAAATATCCACCCCAGGCCCGGAGATTTGAGCTGATAAAACCCACCCGGGATGTACCCATGTTTGACCTGGCTCCGATAGTTTGCTGGCGGTGTAAGGAGTCTGGCCATGTAAGGGCTGACTTTCCCCATTGGGTTGAGCCCATGGACACTAACTATGGCTACCGTCAGTCGCTATATGCCAGGAGGCTGTGTGCAACAGGTACCCCAGAGTCTCTAGATCACTTGTGCCAGGTGGAAGTGGGAGACACTCCAGCGGAGGCTCTGCTGAACTCAGGGAGTCTGGTGACCTTAGTAAGGGCTACCCTGGTGCGGTCCACTGAGTATACTGGCTGGAAAGTCGGGGTGATGTGCATCCACGGAGACTTAAAAGACTACCCCACTGTGCTGGTGTCTCTAACCACAGTGGTCAGTAGATGGACCCACGAGGTGGCTGTCGCCACAAATCTACATTATGAACTCATAATAGGGAGAGACTTCCCAGGCTTCCCGGTACTGTGGCCTGCTATGAGAGTGACTGATACCCGTGAGACAGGGGTAACCTTAGCAGAGTGGTCCGGCTCAAGGGGGAGACCAGAACCCTGGGAACCTCAGACTGAAGGGCCAGCAGCAGGGGTGACCGCCATTTCGGTGGAAGAGGGGGAGACAACTCCGCTAAGTGTGATGGTGGGAGACGTGGAGGACTTGCCGCCGGGTCCTGAATTGGCAGTCAATGTCTCCAGGGATAATTTTGATACCGCCCAATGTCGGGATCCAACCCTATCCCGTGACTGGGAAAATGTGTTAATAGTAGATGGTGAATCACAACAACTTGGGGCAGAGTCAGCGTTTCCCCGTTTTGTGGTTCATCAGGATATGTTGTATCGGGTAAACCAACTACAGGGTGAGCCTATTGAACAGTTGGTGGTCCCCATGGCTTATCACAAGCTTGTGTTATATCTAGCCCACCAACACCTTCTTGGGGGGCACCTGGGGTTTCAGAAAACTCTGGATCGTATTCTACAGTGGTTTTACTGGCCCAGCATATTCAAAGAAGTGGAAGAATTTTGTAAGTCTTGCCCGACCTGCCAGATAACTAGCCCCCAGCCACATTTCCGTAGTACCTGTCCTGATTAACAAAGTATCGTTTGACCGAATAGCTATGGACCTCATAGGCCCAGTACCGAAGTCCACCAGAGGGCATTAACACATCTTAGTCATTCTAGACTACGCCACTCGGTACCCGGAGGCGGTTCCACTGCGAAATACCTTGGCCAAACTCATAGCTAAGGAGTTAATGGAGATGTTTTCCCGAGTGGGACTACCTAAAGAGGTTCTGACCGACCAAGGGACCCTTTTTATGTCCAAGGTGATGAGGGAACTCTGTAAGTTGCTGTACATAAAACTACGGACGTCCGTTTACCATCCGCAAACGGACGGTCTGGTAGAACGGTTTAACAAAACATAAAAAAATATGGAAAAAGGTAATGTCTAGTGACTGGGACCTCCTTCTGCCCTATCTCATGTTCGCAGTGCGAGAGGTACCCCAGGCCTCTACTGGGTTCTCGCCCTTCGAACTGCTATATGGCAGACACCCTCGCGGTCTCTTGGACGTGGCCAAAGGGGTGTGCGAACAACAACCCACTCCACATAAAAGTGTCATTGAGTACGTTACCCAGATGCAAGATCGGATAGAGACAGTGTTGCCTCTTGTTAGGGAGCATATGGAGGCAGCTCAGCGAGCCCAGAGTCAAGTCTATAATTGGGTCTGGATCTTTAACCCGGGTAATCGGGTTTTGGTTCTGGTGCCGACCGTGAACAGTAAGTTCCTGGCTAGGTGGCAGGGACCCTACGAGGTACTTGAGAAAATTGGAGAAGTAAACTACAAGGTACACCAGCCAGGGCGGCGAAAGCCGGAGCAGGTTTACCATGTGAATTTACTCAAACCGTGGAAAGATAAGGGAAACCTGTACAGAAGACAGCCCGCGGCCAGGTTTTCTAGGAGAAGTGGTACCGGCCCCTCTGTCTGATGCAAGAGAGGCGGCTGCCATAGTAAAAATTGCTGACAGCCTCTCCTCAAAACAGACTCAGGAGGCCAGGGAGTTTGTTAGTCCGAACACGGATGTGTTCTCGCACCTCCCTGGACGCACTTTCATAATCCAGCATGACATTGTCATTGAGCCAAAGGCAAAAGTCTGATTAAAACCATACCGGGTACCCGAGGCTCGGCGACAAGCCATATCGGAGGAGGTGCAGCTAATGTGGCAGCTAGATGTCATTGAGGAGTCAAAAAGTGAGTGGGCCAGTCCTATAGTATTGATACCCAAGCCAGACGGGACGTTGCAGTTTTATAATGACTTTCGAAAACTTAACAAGGTTTCCAAGTTCGATGTGTATCCCATGCCCCGGTGCATGAGCTCATCGAGAGGTTAGGACAAGCCCGGTATTTTTCTGTTTTGGACATCACGAAAGGGTACTGGCAGGTGCCCTTAACGGAGGCTGCCAAAGAGAAAACTGCACCTATCACATATATAAAACTGCTCATATCTGCACCGATCACATATATCTATGCATAGCGATGGTGTAAGGTTAGGTTCCCGTCTGTGGAATACATGTGCGTTCCAGTCGGGACTTCCGGTGAGGTAATATCCGGTTTGGCGCCGATGGAACGCACGGAGGTAATGCTTCCGGTCTGTGGAAAACATATGCGTTTCACAGCGGCGCTCTCCGGATTAACAACCTCCAAAAACATATGGCTTGGAAGCGCATAAGGGTGATGACACACTGGATAGTGGGATATAGATACTAGGCTTATGACAGCGTTATAGAATAGATAGGGGTTTTTTCTATTGGTATACAGCTTGGGACTATGAGGGTAAGTAGAGGGGTGGAGCTAGAGGGGGTGGATGGTATTTAAGGCGCCACTGTTGAATGTAACACTAAGACACCTGCCACCTAAGCAGTCTACATCATAGACAATGTCTCCCATAGGGTCCTTATCTGAGGTACCACTGTCCATCTATGTTTACCTTGGGACCCTGACTGAATGATACAAAGAGAAAACTGCCTTCATCACGCCTGAGGGGCTGTATCAATATAACGTCTTACTCTTTGGTTTGCATGGTGCCCCCGCCACTTTTCAGTGACTAATTGTGCTTCGTCCACATCATCGGTACGCTTCAGCTTACCTGGACGATATTGTCATCCACAGTACCGACTGGGAAAGTCACCTACCCAAAGTGCAGGTTGTAGTGGACTCCTTTTGGAAAGCTGGCCTAACCGCTAACCCAAAAAAAGTGCAATAGGGTTAGAAGAGACTAAGTATCTGGGGTATGTCATTGGGCGCTGAGTCATCAAACCCCAAGTGAACAAAATAGAGGCAATATGGAATTGGCCCCGACCTGTTACCACTAGGCAAATAAATTAATTCCTTGGAATCCTTGGGCTATTACATGAGGTTTGTTCCACACTTTGCTACTCTAGCCGCGCCCTTGACAGGACTCTTGAAGGGACACAAGTCAACGATGGTTCGCTGGGAAGATCGGGCAGAAGAGGTTGTCTCAACTTTGAAGTCAGCCCTGTTCGGGTCCCCGGTTTTGGTGACGCCCAACTTCAAAAGGGAGTTTATAGTGCAGACCAATGCCTCCGAAGTAGGCCTCGGTTCTGTACAGTCTCGGGAAGTCAACGGGGAGGAGTATCCCGTTGTCTTCCTCAGCCGCAAGCTCACCCTAGCCGATACCCGGTATAGTATAGTGGAGAGAGAGTGCCTGGCTATCAAGTGGGCACTAGAATCTCTCCACTATTACTTATTGGGGAGAAAACTCTGCCTGGTGACTGACCACTCCCCTCTCAAGTGGATGAGCCAGGCCAAAGACAGGAATGCCCGGGTCACCCGATGGTTTCTCTCCCTACAACACTTAAAGTTTTCGGTGGAACACAGGGCAGGGAGGTTACAGGGAAATGCGGATGCCCTGTCCTGGGTACACTGTCTGGTGTGTGTTCACCCCCTTAGGGTTGAACAAAGGGTTCAGTAAAAGGTTTGGTCTGGGAAAACAGGTATTTTCCTCCCAGCATGTTCTGCTGGGCTGATTTACAGCCAGGTGAGGTCAAATGCCGGACCAGATTTTAAGTGCCGGTCCGGGTTTTGGCAGCACCTGGCTGTCCTTAAATAGGCAGCTGGGCTCAGAAGCGAGGTCTCTGTGTTGGGATCTGGGAGCCTTGTGTCTGGATGAAGGCTTGCTATCTGTTTGGTGTGAAAACAGGTTGGTGCTGCTATGCACAAGGTCCCTGAGACAGAATTGCCGCATAGTGTGAATTACCACCAACACCGCAAGGTGACTTTTTTGCTTGTTTATGACTGCTTGTTTTGTCACTTGCCTAAAGTGTGAATAAAACACTCAACTGTTTGATCCAAAGAACTTGTTGTTGCCTCTATACTGCGTCAGCTAATATTGTCTACCAGAGCGAAACCCCACAGTGCTCATTCTGTACATAGTTTCCCTGCAGCCTTCCGTGTTATGTAAAGGACACCCGTACATTGAACAGAAAGCAGAGAAATATAAAACTCTTTAATACCTGCCAATATGGCTTTTTACTGGAGGTCATTAACCCTTTCACTGCCAAGGATGTATCAAACGCACGACTTTAAATCCTTTCGGCAGTTAGAATATTAGTGCTAGAGCTAAATACTACCAGACTAAGGGCTCATTCACACAGCCGTTGTGCAGCCGTTCTGTGCATTGCGGTCCCCGAAACACGGGCAACATCCGTGCGGTGTCCAGGATGGATCGAGAGACCCTTTTAACGTGAATGGGTCCATGATCCATCCGCACCGTTAAAAAATTTTTTTGTGGTGTGGAGGCATGGACAGAAACACTACAGATGCACTTTGCAACCCATCTCCCAGATTGCGGACCCATTCAAGGGAATGGGTCCGCATCCGTGATGCAGGGTACACACAGCGGATGCAAGTGTATTGTGGACTCGCTGTATGGGGGGCCGCAATACGGCCAGGGTCGTGTGCATGAGCCCTAATTATCATAGTGCAGCACTGGTTTGAGGATGGGGAGTAGCATGAAAAGATTTACTTCTTGGTTAAGGGTGTGTAAGAGAAGAGTAGGAGTGAAGAACCTGCATGTGATATAAGGATATTAGTAATACCCCAAATAGTATTAATAATGCCTCCCTTTAGCCCCCATTCTGCTTACATAAAAAATAAAAATAAACTTATACATACATATATTCAGTGTACAGCACCTCAATCAGCCTATGTTTATATGAAAAACCTGATAGATTATTTAAGAAACTCCCCAGTTTATTATTATAGACACGATCAGAGCTGAGACGACTTCTAGGTATAGAGGAAAGCTACCAGTATCCTCTTTTCGCCAGAACCTACCTTCTCGAAGTTGCTGCAGGGACCCCCATATTCAATCATTTGGTAGCATCTTGCTGCTGTGTGAACAGGTAGAAGGAGCCTTTCATGGGTCAAAGTAATAAATAAAAAACTCACCCTGAATGGGTAGGGACAGTCACTCCTCACTGAATGCAGCAGGAAAGGACCTGCGCTCCCAGCTTGATGACGTCATCACGTCATCACGCTGATTCTGAGGACCAGAATCGCCGGGTGCGCGCACAATGGAAATGGCCGATGCATGCGCAGTGAGACGATAGCAGCCGGCTGACTGTGGGAGCCGGAGATGGGACTGCGCAGTAACAAGGAGCGCACGGCAGGATATCACTCAAAGTGAAGAGAGGACGGGTAAAGGGGCCAGCTTAGCTTGACTTGAAGAATGGAGGCCGCTGCAAAGTATGCAGCAACCGATAAAGGAATGAAACACATGATTATGAACACACTGGGGGCTACTGTAAGGTAATGATGTCGGTTTTATATGTGCTTTGGAGGTGACAGGTTCCCTTTAAGAGGGATGTTGAGGCACATACCTACAATATGTAGGATCCCAACTATTCTGGTAGTTGCATAGATAAAGGCATCCTGGTATGGTAAGGTGCGATACCAGGATGCCTTTATCTATGCAACTACCATAATTGATGCCTATGATCATCGGATTATTTATCCTTGGTCCCTTGATGAACCAGTTTTACAGACACTGGGGAAACGCGTCAGGACAAGCATGTAAAAAGGGACAAGAACCTGAAAATTCCATTGGCAAGGTCAAAGTAGGTGACAGTGAGGGCTTAGCCACCGAGAGGTGGTGTTGCCCCTTTCCGGGCGGGTGCTCCGCCTGCAGGCAGGGGTAACATTTAAGGAATACATTCCGGATTTCTCCCCTCCCTCCCCCTGTCCTGACTTCATCTCTCGTATATCTATTGGCCAGGTCCATGGTCTCCAAACTGTAAGTTGTTGGATTTTTGTTTATTGGATGGTATTATCCTGGACACGTCCAAAGTAAGGCTTTGTCTAATCATCTGACATAGTTCACGATCATTAGCTATAAGTATATGGCGATTTGTTACTTTTCAAACCTTATCATTCTTTCAGTGATAGCCTATATATATCCATGTTTCACTAGAAAACACCTCAGGGCTTGGCACCTTTAGGCTAGGGCTGCATGACGCCACATGTCGCGTGACAATTTTTATAATGATAGTCTATGGTGTCGCACTGCGACATGCTGCGACTGCGACACGACAGTAGCAAAAAATCCATGTCGCGTCGCAGCATATCGCATGTTGCAGTGCGACACCATAGACTATCATTATAAAAATTGTTGTGCGGCATCATGTTGCAGTGTAGTTGTGCCCTATGTGTCGCGCGACTTATTGTTGCGTGACACATGTCGTTGCGTAGCCTAGCCTTAAACTGAAGTATGAAGATGCTAGTGACTTGAAAGGGAAGCGACAAGTCATTTTGTAATTGTATTAAACAGGATTTAACTCACCCACGTAACAAACGCTGCCGTAGTCTGCTTGGAGGTGCATATTTTCAGGAGTGACTCATCCGCTGCATTGCTTACACAGGACATTTTCTGTCACCCTTCAGGTGCTGGTGGGAGAAAGGAAATTCTGTGGTTCAATTTTAAGTTAAAAGGGTTTTCCGAGACCAAAAACAAATTGGAAGCCGAAGTGCCACCACTTCAGCGCTCCCCACCACCAGTTTTTGTACTGTTGAGGTCAGTGATTGGCTGCAGTAGTCATATGGGTCACGCACAAAGGGGCGTGGGGAGCATTTGGGTGGCAGCGCTGGAACAATGAGGGGTATAGAGAGGGATATATCAGGTTTTATGACATTTTCCCCACTTGCCCCAATTATTTAGATCTTGGAAAACCCCTTTTGGCCACCTGTGCACATTTTGGAATATGTGCATTTTTCCCGTGCGGATTCCTGCGCCGAAAAACCGCAGCAAAGTGTATGAGATTACACAAATCTCTGGATTTTTTTCTGTGCCAAAATTGACCTGCCGGGCGGATTTCTAAATAAATAGTATTTCAGTTATGTTTATGGTTTCAGCTGCGGATTTACCCTTCTTTTCCAATGAAGGGCTAGATCTGCGGCAACACCGCATCAAATCTGCACTAATAACCGCAATTAGACATTGCAGATATGCTGCAGAAATGCACATGAAAAACGGAAATTTGTGCAGATCTTATGTGCGTTCACCCGTACATGTGGTCTTAGGGTGGCTGCACACTGTGCAAAATATGAACATTTTTTCTGCGCAGATTCCTGCCAAAGGGAATGAGATCTGACAAATCTCATGTACACTTTGCTTTTTTTCTTAGGTGCAGAAATTGACCGGTTGTGTGGATTTTAAAATCCACAGCATGTCAATTGTTTTTGCGGAATTCCGCACCTTCTGTAGAGTTGTTTTACCATAGACTTCAATGGGGTTGTGTACGTAAACAGAAAATCTGCATCAGAAAACGCACAAAAACCACATCAAAACCGTGATAAATAGTGCAGATTTATGTGCCTTTTTTTGTGCAGATTTCATGCAGCTATTCTGCACATAAACGTGCACCGCGTGCAGGTACAGTAAGTCCACTTGTGGCGCAAATGCTGTGGATTCTCCACAGAGAAATTTTGTGTGGAAATTCTGCAGCATTTAAAATACAAGCAAAGTAGATGAGATTTTAGATCTCAACCATGTACTGCCGAGAAAACCTGCAGCACATGTCAGTTTCTGCTGCGGCTTTTACCCCCTGCGAACCTGTCAAAGCTGCGGCAGCAAAAACTAGCCCACTTTGGGCATTTTTTTGAAGTGGTGATTTTATGCCCAATCCCCCTTAACATAAAGACATGATTTAAACAACAGGTCATTTTGTGATGACACTTTCCCTTTAAAGTACCGTCTGCAAATGGCTGACCTAGTAATTGTTTAACAGGAGCCAAGAAGTGACACTGCACCAGGAAAGAAGCCTGGGAAAATATATAAGGAGAGCCAAGTGGATGTCATTCTGTAAGACATTAACGTAAGGACAACATGGACATTTATACCGTTCTTTGAAAATTAGTAATTGCAGTATTTTAATTGCTATTGAGCAATTTTAAAAGTATTTTTCTGCATAGAGTAATATTAAAGTTGCTTCAAAATCTAGGAAAAAGAGGAGTAGTCTAAAAAGCCTCAGTCTAGACAATGTAAAATACGAACTATAAAAGCAGAAATGTATTATAAAATACTAGTACTGCTACCTTGGGAAGTTTCTTGCGTCTTCTGGTAACAGTACAAACATACAGGGGTATAACTACAAGGGGTGCAGAGGGTGACATCGCACCTGGATGTGGTATCTGAGGGGCCCCCAAAGCCCATCTACCACATAATAGGACACCAGTTTTATAAATGTCATGTTATACATTTTGCACTGGGCCCCACAGTAGCTCCAGAATAGAATGCTGGAAACATGTTGTGGTCAGTCTGTTGTAGATATTGGCTCACACATTGCACTCTCCTGTAGGTTGGGTTTAATTTGTTGGTACTGTCATAGCCAGGACGAGCATCCAATATTATCCCACTAGTGACACCCATGGGTTTGTCAACACATATATGGATTCAATAAACCCTGCAAAAGTCCAATCATATGAATGAATTTGTTGTGCCACATTTCCAGTGACAGAAATCTCTAAGCGGTGCCAAAGGGCATTATGGGGGAGATTTATCATAACTGGTGTAAAGGAAAACTGGCTTAGTTGCCCATAGCAACCAGTCACAGTCCACCTTTTATTTTTTAGAGCTTCTTGGAAAATATAAGGTGTGATCTAATAGGTTGACGCCTTTTAAGCCTTAGGCCTCATGCACACGATCGTATTTCATTTCCGTGTCTGATCCGCTTTTTTTGCGGATAGGATGCGGACCCATTCATTTCAATAGGTCTGCAAAAAACGCAGACAGCACACCGTGTGCTTTCCGCATCAGTATGTCCGTTCCGATGCTCCGCAAAAAAAATTGCGCATGTCCTATTTTTTATAGTTTGCGGACAAGGATAGGCATTATTACAATGGATCCGCAAAAAAAACGGATCCGCAAAAAAAAAAACAACGGATGTCATACGGAATGTCATCAGTTTTTTTTTTCGGATCCGCAAATCACATACGGTCGTGTGCATGTAGCCTTATTCTCATTTCAGTGTTCTCCACGGACAGCACACGTACCTATTCATTTTAATGTGTGTATTCACATATCAGTTTTTTACCACGGTCCGTGTATCTGTGTTTTTAGCACGGATGCTTGCTCTGTTTTGTCCGTCTATTATAGTCTATGGGTCCGTGAAAACCTCAGGTGCAACACAGATGCCATCCGTGTTTCATCCATGTTTCATGGATTAAGGCTTCGTGCTGTGCCCTCAAATTGCGGTTCGCATTGCACGGGCACCGTGGGGCAGCCGCATGCGGATCACAGACCCATTCACTTAAATGGGGTTCGCGATCTGTCCGTTCCGCAAAAAGATATAACAAGTTCTATAGTTTTGCGGAACGGAAGCACGGAACAGACCACCACAGAAGTACTCTGTAGTGCTTCCATGGGGTTACGTTCCGTGCTTCTGTTCCGTAACGCATCTCCAGATTTGCGGACCCATTCAAGTGAATGAGTCCGCATCCGTGATGCGGAATGCACACGGCTGTTGACCCGTGTATTGCGGAACCTCCATATGCGGCCCGCAGCATGGGCACGGAGCCCGTACGTTCGTGCTAATGCGCTATTATAAGAAGGGATGCTTTGAAAATTATTTGTCAGCTGTGCAGTGTCAGTGAAACATGGATGACGGGCACCAAAAAACGGACACACGGACCAAACATTTCACAGATTTAAGCACGGACACGGATGATTGAATAAGGCCTCTTGCACATGAATGTTGTGCATCCCTAATTTGCGCATCCCCCAATTTGCGGTCCCCAATGCACGGATGCGACTCAGGATCGAGACCCATTCAAGTTCTATTTTTTTGCGCGGAGGCACGGACAGAAACACCACGGAAGCACTCCGTAGTGCTTCCGTGGGGTTTCCGATACGTGCTTCCATTCCGCATCTCCGTGATTATGGACCGATTCAAGTGAATGGGTCCGCATCCGTAATGCGGAGTGAAATACAGCCACGGACACACAACGTTCGTGTGCAAGAGGCCTAAGGCCTCTTTCACACAAACATAAGGGCTCCATGCTCGTGCAGCAGACCGCAAATTGTGGTCCGCAATGCACGGGCACCAACCGTGGGCCAGCAGCATGTGGATCGCAGACTCATTCACTTGAATGAGGTCCACGATCCGTCCGTTCCGGAAAAAGATAGAACAAGTTCTATCTTTTTGCAGAACGGAAGCAGGGTAACGGAACACCACAGAAGCACACCGTAGTGCTTCCGTGGGGTTCCGTTCCGTGCTTCTGTTCCGCACCGCATCTGCGGAATGCACATGGCTGGTGACCCATGTATTTCGGAACCGCCGTATGTGGTCTGCAGCACGGGCACGGAGCCCTTACATTCGTGTGCAAGAGGCCTAAGGCTCTATTCTGGAAGCATACAATGGAGAGTTCTAGTTCTACATGAAGTAACACTGAGCAGTAATTGACATTCTCCCCTTTAGTTCTAAACCATTAGGAACCAGACTCTTCCTGCTTCTAGAATTGGGAATCCCACCTTCCGGCCTTCTAGAGCCCGGTGCTTTGGTACGATTCCAGCCACCAGTTCTGCTTTCATAAGTCATTCAGCTCCAAAAGTGAGAATTTCCCAGAACCGGTTTCCTTCTCTGTAGCCTGCAATCATTTCACATTGGCAGTAGATTCAGTCACTACCCCTTCTGCTGATAGTACGTAGATCTCAGGTTCCAGGAAATGTGCTTAGAAAAATCAATAGGCGGCAAAGAAAGAATAACACAATATAATTGTATCAGATATAAATTCGCACCGGGACGTTTTCTTGTCAGGAGAGGCAGAGGAACTGGACTCATTGTAAACTTTATCTGGACCACGGGAACCTAATGTGGCGATATCAGTTATCATCACGTTACTATACATGACTGCATATAGAATCACATAACAAGTCCATGTAATAGAAATGAGTGGGGAAAGCAGCTGAATAGTATTCAGACTCAAAGCTGTACCCTCCTCCTTCATGATCTGGTGGTATATTTTAGATATCCAAGTTTTTCAGAATTAACTCGTAATATTACTTCCTGGTTTCTGTAATTTGTTTTACCAGTTACAGGTGAAAGCAACGACCCAATCCCCACGTGGACTAAGATTACCTGCCTTGTTTCTACTGGACTCCAGTTTCAGCATTGCTCAGACGCTGCAGCACACCACATCCTGAGTAGTGTTAGGCGCGAATATTCAAATCGCAAATATTAATTGCGAATATCGGCACTTTGAGAATTTGTGAATATTTAAAATATAGTGATATATATTCGGAATTACGAATATTCTAGATTTTTTTTCATCAGTAACCGCCCTTCTTGCTTCTGGGCCAGTGAGAAGGCTCCATGGTCTTTGTCTGAGCTCAGCAACATCCCTAGCAACCGATAGGAAAGTGGCCTACCCCTTACTATATAAGAACCTCCCCAGCAGCCCTTGTATGCAGTATTTTGCAGATCTGAGAGAGACAGCAGTGTTATTGCTGTGCTCTGTGCTTTCCTGTGTCATTACATTAGATAGTTAGTTAGTTAGCCTATATATAATATAAGGCTACATGCACACGACCGTATATGTTTTGCGATCCGCCCAAAAAAATGATGACATTCCGTATGGCATCCATTCTTTTTAAGGATCTTTTTTTTTTGCGGATCCATTGTAATAATGCCTATCCTTGTCCGCAAACTAGAAAAAAATAGGTGTTAAGGATCCTGTTTATTGACTATCCTGTTTTGTACAATGAGTATTTTGCACTGTGTTGAACATAATATTGGACACAAGGATTTTGTAAAATGATATTGTTTATTTTTACAAAATAATAAAAATGTATCTGATTTAAAAAAAGAAAAAAATAGGACATGCACTATTTTTTTGGCGGAGCAGGACATACTGATGCATAAAGCACACGGTGTGCTGTCCGCGTTTTTTGCGGACCCATTGAAATAGGGCCAAAATGATTATGCAGGTATACCGAATATCTCCTTGTACTAACAGGAACTTTTTATGTAACTTATTCCTCAATTACTTCTGCAGTGGACCTCAGATAAGGAGGAGGTCACAGCTATTAAAGGGAATCTGCTACCGGGATCTTGGACTATGATCTACAGTAATACATGAGTAGCACTGCAGATATGGAGTCCGGATCACTATTTTTTTATTTTCCTATTGCCCCCAGGACCCTCGCTGTCAGGATTCAAAGCTGCACTAAAATACATTATCAGGACTGCCATGCATGAGCTGGAGTCCTTTTCATTATGTTAGCAAGGCACAGCAGTCCGGACTGTGTATATCAGTGCAGCTTGAGCACTGACGACAGGGAATCAGGGCAGTAGGAAAGTAAAAAATGGAGATCTGGACCCCTTACCTACAGTTCTATTCATGTGTTACCTCAGATTTTAGTCCGAGATGGTGGTGACAGATTCCCTTTAAAGCAGTGCACAAGTACATTATAGAGCAGTGATGGCGAACCTTTTAGAGACCGAGTGCCCAAACCGCAACCCCAAAACCCCCTTATTTATCGCAAAGTGCCAACGTGGCAAGTTAACCTGAATCCTACAGTCCAATATAGTATATCTTCCATGTACTTTATCATGTAGTAGCTATAATAGCCTGTCTACATTCAGTGCGCTGCCTGTGCGGTTCATGGTGCGTCCTGCGCTGATGAATGGCAGGAAAGGTCTAAGGCATATTGGTACACCATAGACTTTTTCCAGGGTGTGGGTGCCCACAGAGAGGGATCCGAGTGCCGCCTCTAGCACCCGTGCCATAGGTTCGCCACCACTGTTATAGAGTCTATAGATTTGGTGAATATGCATGCTACCAGTGCAAATCTCTTCTGTGCAAATTTGTCCTGTCGTTCCCTAAAACACGTAATTGCATACGAAAAATGTTGTTAGGAAATAAATCTTCCATCGTCGGCCTGAGCTGACATTCCTTTCAGTATGAGGTTAGCAGGTGCAGGGCTGTCTGTAGTGACGTATGACAAGCACCTCCTCCCTGTGCTACCTGTACAGTCCTTCAGCCTCGGGCACACTACTAGCCGTTCAGTGCTGGGGCTGGAACGTCTCTCCTCCTGGATCTCACATACTGAGGACTATGAATCACAAAGACACCTGAAAGTCACCTACCGCCCTGAGCAGGGACCTATAGCCGGCACTGTGCTGGGTTCTCTCATCTGGTCTCATCGTTGCTGTTGTCTTCTCCTGTTCTTGTGGGATTCACATATAATCGCAGAGGTGTTGCTTACAGGTGAGCATTGGCCTCCTGGGACCCTATGGCTATGGCCGACAGAACTACAGTATATCAGTGCTGAGGCATTGTGTATCAAGTCTGTAAGCCGACCGTACCTAGTGCTATAATGTGTAGAGAGTCACGGCGGTTGGGGATGTTTCCAGAGATCGCATTGATCATATATCCAGTTATTGTAACTTGATTTTAGTTGCCTAATTTTTGAAGGCTTTCAATTTTTTTAGTTGTTTATTTTTTTTATACAAGGTACTTTGCAAAGTTTGTGTTGCTTTTTTGAGTCCAGATGTTTTTTCAAAGTCTATTGCAAATTATTGTAAAGTCTACCTTCACAACATTTCTGTTTTTAGTTTTTTTTGGGAGTTTGTGGCATTGTTGTCAAAACGAGTATGATAACAAGTATGGCATATCTGAGTATGGCATATCTCTGGTATTTTTCCCCTAAGCTCCTCCGCAGGACATCCAAAAGTCTAGACTACGGTCTCATGCACACAAACGTATTTTCTTACCATGTCCATTCCGGGTTTTTTTGCAGCCCGTATACACAACCATTAATTTCAATGGGTCCGCAAAAAAAAAAAGGAAGTTACTCGGTGTGCATTCCGTTTCCGTATGCCCGTATTTCCGGTCCGCAAAAAAAATTGAACATGTCCTATTATTGTCCGCAATACAGACAAGGATAGTACTGTTCTATTAGGGGCCAGATTTTCCAAAATAAGCAATGCACATGGATGTCATCAGTATTTTTTGCGGATCTGTTTTTTGCGGACCTTAAAATACATATGGTCGCGTACTTGAGGTCTAAGTGATAAGTATAGAATGAAAAATGTCACCAAACACCCTCATTAAAAAGTTATTTTAAAAAAAGGCTGAAAAACAAAAAATTTGTGTGCAAAAGAGACCTTATGACAGCAGATTATTTTCAATCATATGTAGCAATAATCTTTTTGATGTTGACTGCTAAAAATGGGAAAACAGCCATGTAAACTGATAACATCTGTCTCCTGGGA
This sequence comes from Bufo gargarizans, assembly GCF_014858855.1. Taxonomy (NCBI): domain Eukaryota; kingdom Metazoa; phylum Chordata; class Amphibia; order Anura; family Bufonidae; genus Bufo; species Bufo gargarizans. The sequence goes on along the minus strand of NC_058084.1, from coordinate 344,844,589 downwards.
CAGTCCATAAAAATGTTTTTTGCATGCAAGAACATAATTTCCATATAGATCTCCTAGACAAATTCAGCCGTAATGATCATATAAGGTTTGTCAGGGAAAAAATGCGTTGGATATCCGTGAGCATTGATTCCTAAAAAGAAGGGGCATGGCCCTTTGATAAGCACTCAAACCCCTTTGGCGCTACTGCAAGATTTCCAGTAACGGAAATTTCGGACCATGATGTATTAGAGAGCCATTGATATCACAGACGGTTGCGTGTGGTCTGTCAAGAGTTTTCCAGTGTTGAAAATCTATACAACTGACTAAGACCTCATGCACACAAACGTATTTTCTTTCCGTGTCCGTTTTTTGCGGACCGTATGCAGAACTATTCATTTCAATGGATCCGCAAAAAAAACTGAAGTTACTCCGTGTGCATTCCGTTTCCGTATGTCCGTTCCGCAAAAAAAAACATGTCCTATTATTGTCCGCATCATGGACAAGGATAGGACTGTTCTATTAGTGGCCGGCCCTTCCGTTCTGCAAAATACGGAATGCACAGACGTCATCCGTATTTTTTGCGGATCCGCGTTTTGCGGACCGCAAAATACATACGGTCGTGTCCATGAGCCCTAAAGGAGATTTAGGTACTCAAGGTAACCCTAATTCAAGGCCCTCTCCTGAGCTTCTATAAGTCTATATGAAGGACAAGGGATTTCCTATTTAGCCCTCCTGCACGCGACCGTAGGTGTCCCGTGGCCGCACTGCGGACCGCCTTTGTGGATCCGCAATACACGGGCACTGTTCTGTGTGCATTCCGCATCCTGGATGCGGACCCATTCACTTTAATGGGTCCGCAAATCTGAAGATGTGGAATGGTTCGGAACAGAAGCACGGAACGGAACCCTACGGTTTCGTCCCATACTTCCGTTCTGCAAAAAGATAGAACATGTCCTATCTTTTTGCGGAATGGCCAAATCGCGGACCCATTAAAGTGAATGGGTCCGCGATCCACTGCGGCTGCCCCACGGTCGGTGTTCGTGCGGTGTTCGCAGCACAGCCCTGGGGCGCACACGTTCGTGTGCAGGAGGCTTTAACATTACTGTCCTCTACGGCTGAACCTTTTTTCAGTCTTCCTCAGAATAGTACCATGTGTGACCAGACGGTAAGGAAGTAAAACCTGGCGCCAAATATGTTACAATCATAGAAGAAAATTGAAGACGCTTCTGATGCTTAGGATTTGTATTATCTATCAAAATAACTACACATACACAGGAGAATACTAAGGGATTCGTAGCTCTGTGTCTGTCTATGAATACGCCGCGCATTGTTCGTAGAAGTCTTGGTTTGATTTAGCTATGCAATAAAATCTGATGTTTAGTAAAAGGGGTTTCGTAGTCTTGTGCACATAAAGGTGCGGCCACGAGTGGCGTAAATGCTGTGGACGTTACACAGGAGAATCCGCAGTGTTCATAGAAGCAGCGATGTGGATTGGATTTTAAAAAACCTCATGTGCATGCTATGGAGAGGGCCCGCCCTGGAATCCACAGCATGTCAATTTATAGCGAGGATTTCACACTTCACAATGCAGAGGATGACCATCTAGCAGTATATGCGTGATAATATTTTCCGGAAAAACATGGCTGCTTTCTTCTAAAACCAGCACCTCCCCTGTTCACAGGTTGCATGTGGTATTGCAGCCTTTCCCTATTCACTTCAATGGAGCCAAACTGCAATACCAGACATAACCCATGGACAGAGGTGGCGCTGTTTTTTTGAAGAAAGCAGCCATATTTTTCTAATCCTGGATAACCCCTTTAAATGTACAGCTGCAGGATATTGGCAGATCTGATGCATATTTCCATACCCCAAAAGGGGATTTCGGTTATCCTATGGCTAGACCATTAATATCAGATTGGATGAGGAAGGACACTTGGCCCCTGCGGCGATCAGCCAGCGCTGTGTCCCCTTCATTGTTTACAGCAGAGCTCTGTACTTTTACTAGTGGCTGTGCTCGGTATTGCATTGCTCTGTAGAGGGCCCTTACACACATGAATAGACCTTCAGCTGGTATCTGAAACTGGCATTTTTCACGCAAACAATACTGCAAAAATCACAAATGCAAAAAATGCCACTAAAGAGACAAAAGTGCAAAAAATGGCACTAAAAACCACATGTGAAGGACAATTTTCATAAATATGGCTGCTTGAGTCTTAGGGCTCTTTCACACCTGCGTTCTTTTCTTCCGGCATAGAGTTCCGTCGTCGGGGCTCCATGCCGGAAGAATCCTGATCAGTTTTATCCTAATGCATTCTGAATGGAGAGAAATCCGTTCAGGATGCATCAGGATGTCTTCAGTTCCGGAACGGAACGTTTTTTGGCCGGAGAAATTACCGCAGCATGCTGCGCTTTTTGCTCCGGCCAAAAATCCTGAACACTTGCCGCAAGGCCGGATCCGGAATGAATGCCCATTGAAAGGCATTGATCTGGATCCGGCCTTAAGCTAAACGTCGTTTCGGCGCATTGCCGGATCCGACGTTTAGCTTTTTCTGAATGGTTACCATGGCTGCCAGGACGCTAAAGTCCTGTTTGCCATGGTAAAGTGTAATGGGGAGCAGTATACTTACCATCCGTGCGGCTCCCGGGGTGCTCCAGAGTGACGTCAGGGCACCCCACGCGCATGGATGACGTGATTGCATGGCACGTCATCCATGCGCATGGGGCGCTCTGACGTCATTCTGGAGCGCCCCGGGAGCCGCGCGGACTGTAAGTATACTGCTCCCCCTCTACATTTGTTTAAAGGGGTTGTCTTATTATGGACAATGGATATGCCCCTATTGTCTTATCGGTGTGGGTCCCAAGGCTTGAGGACTTCAGTCCGGCCACCACCAAGTCTGCTCCCCATAGAAGTGAATGGGAGCGTACCGCGCATGCGCGGTCACCGCTCCCATTCATTTCTATGGGGCCAACGGAAATAGCCGAGCCAGAAAATGAATGGAGGGCAGCTGTGCATGCGCAGTGTGCCCTCCTTCGCTTGTGTGACTCCGTTCTCGATATAGGTGCAGGTTCCAGCCATGGGACCCGCACCTATAAGATAATGGGGACATATCCTAGCGATATGCCCCCCATTGTCCATGATGAGACAACCCCTTTAAGCATTTTTTGGTATTTCTATTAAAGTAGCATGCTCTTGGCATGGTTATTTTTAGGTGTTTTTCCATAGAAATTCCTATAGGAAATTAAGATAGTTTAGATCGTTATTACCCCTGAAAACCATCTTTATATTGATATGCAGATAAGCATAAAAGAGCTCAAGGAGAAGTAGCTATTGAAAACAGAGCCCTGCCATTCCCTTTCAGCGCATGTGCCTGTGTTAGATTGCCAGGAGTTGCTTTATAATGTTGGGAGAGAAGGTTAAGAGAGGAGGAACGGGGCTACGATTCAGATGGGAATGGCAGGGCTCCGCTTTGAATCGGTACCTCCTTGGGCTCTTTTATGCTTATCTGCATACCAATATAAAGGTGGTTTTCAGGGGCAATAAAGATCTAACAATGAACACAAAAGTATGCCTGGGATACCGTGTAGGTAAGCTAGAGGGCACCAGGAACAGTCTAAAACGTATATAGGTGGTGACAAATTCCCTTTAACGAGGTTGTCTTCTCTGGACATCCACGGCATGTTGAAAGGATACGCCATATATGTAAAATCGGTCTCGGTTCCTCCTCTGGTACTGTACCTGCTCCTATCTCAAAAATGAGGCCCAGCTGTGAAAGGAAAGGATGCTGTGCATGTGCGGCTTTCTCCATTGACCCTGGAAGTCCTAAAGTAGTCAATAGAGAGGGTGCTGCTCATGCGCAGTGAGGCCCCATTCTTGAGACAGGAGCTACTCCCAGAGGCAGGACCAATACCAATCCATATGGGACAACTTATTTAAGGTCTCATCTTAGCTTCTCTGATAACCCCCTCGCAGTACATCAGTTATAGATCTTTATTTTGTTTTAAATATTGTATAATTTGAAGAAATTAGCCAGTGAACTGGCTGTATTTGATTTTGTGTCATCATAAATGCAGAACGACCTTGCAAAGCACATTGTCACCATAACTGGACCTTGTTGACGCAGATCTGTTCACTAGCCAGCATTATACTATGACTTATCTGCCCTCCGGCTGTTTATGGCATGAATCAGTTTTGCAGGATTTTAATTGCAGGTCATTTGTTAGCTGGCAGCTAGGGAGAATTCCCCACGACAAAGAGATGATCTGTAAATGGTTACCACTGGTGTGGACGGTAATCCCTGCGATTAGTGCTGCCCTTTACCTTCTCATAGAAACATAGAAACATAGAATGTGTCGGCAGATAAGAACCATTTGGCCCATCTAGTCTGCCCAATATACTAAATACTATGGATAGCCCCTGGCCCTATCTTATATGAAGGATGGCCTTATGCCTATCCCATGCATGCTTAAACTCCTTCACTGTATTTGCAGCTACCACTTCTGCAGGAAGGCTATTCCATGCATCCACTACTCTCTCAGTAAAGTAATACTTCCTGATATTACTTTTAAACCTTTGCCCCTCTAATGTAAAACTATGTGCCCTTGCAGCAGTTTTTCTTCTTTTAAATATTCTCTCCTCTTTTACCTTGTTGATTCCCTTTATGTATTTAAAAGTTTCTATCATATCCCCTCTGTCTCGTCTTTCTTCCAAGCTATCTCAATTGTCTTTAACGAATTAGGCCTCTTTCACACGGGCATTGCGGATTGGGGCCAGATGCGTTCAGGGAAAATGATGCGATTTTGACACTAAAACAAGTCAGTTTTCACTGCGATTGCGTTCCATGTTTGCGCTTTTTCCGCGCGGATGCAAAACATTGTAATGCGTTTTGCACGAGTGTGAGAAAAATCGGCATGTTTGGTACCCAGACCCGAACCCGGACTTCTTCACAGAAGTTAGGGTTTGGGTTAGGTGTTGTGTAGATTTTATTATTTTCCCTTATAACATGGTTATATAAGGGAAAATAATAGCATTCTTAATACAGAATGCTTAGTAAAACAGCGCTGGAGGGGTTAAAAAAAATAAAATCAAATTTAACTCACCTTAATCCTCTTGATCGCGCAGCCCGGCTTCTCTTCTGTCTTCTTCTTTGCTGTGCACAGGAAAAGGACCTTTGATGACGTCACTGCGCTTATCACATGGTGATGGATTACCATGGTGATGGATTATGTGATGAGCGCAGTGACGTCATCAAAGGTCCTTTTCCTGTGCACAGCAAAGAAGAAGACAGAAGAGAAGCCGGGCTGCGCCATCAAGTGGATTAAGGTGAGTTAAATTATTTTGAATTCTTTTTAACCCCTCCAGCCCTATTTTACTATGCATTCTGTATTAATAATGCTATTATTTGTCCTTATAACCATGTTATAAGGGAAAATAATAATGATCGGGTCCCCATCCCGATCGTCTCCTAGCAACTGTGTGTGAAAATCGCACCGCATCCGCACTTGCTTGCGGATGCTATGCGATTTTCACGCAGCCCCATTCACTTCTATGGAGCCTGCGTTGCGTAAAAAACGCAGAATATAGAGTTTACTGCGATTTTCACACAACGCACATGTGATGCGTGAAAATCACAGCTCGTGTGCACAGACCCATAGAAATGAATGGGTCCGGATTCAGTGCGGTGCAATGCGTTCACGTCGCACATTGCACCCGTGCGGAAAACTTGCTCGTGTGAAAGGGGCCTTAGGGAAAAACTGAACTTTATACCTGCACGTGTACACATTTTCCTTTAGAAATATATAAAGGCATACTTGGGAAATATAATGGCAGTCGAATAGCAAACGGCGTTATTAGACGTTCCTTGGTATAAAGTTATGAGTTGGAATCCCTTTTTTTCCCATGTTTTGCTGATTCTGACGATGAGCCTGCAAGGATGTGGGAAATTTAGCAGCACACACGTATGACCTATGCCATTTACTCCCACGGGGGTCACTTAAAAACATTTTTCCGCAAATTTTTGCCATAAAAATGTTGCACGTCCCTCTTTATGCAATTTTTTGAACGCCTGTGTTACAATATTTTGTCACCTGGGTTTTTCTGGCTGCGTTTGACACACAGTGTCGAGAGTGCAGTAGGGCCCCTTATTTTTCTTTGGGATCCATAATATCACTCAGGCTGTACGAGACCACAATACAGTAATATACATGGGTCCTGGGGCTGCTTCCCTGTAGGTGCTGTCAACAAAATCCTGCCAACATTGATGGAAGTCGATCTTCTGGCAGCAGATAGTTTGTGGAGTTACTGCAATATGCTAATGTCTGGATGTACACTTTAGCATAGGTCCATATCATGATGGGTCGTATTACGTTCGGCAGTACTGCTTGGAACATTTTGTATGCCCCAGACGTGTCCAGCTATATGTCTGTGCAGTTGCATATATCGGTAATACCAGAACAGATCCATTTACATGCTAGGGTATGAGAAACTCAAATTCCTTATAGCTGCCTTGTGAATTCATCAGTAGAACAGTTACACTGCTCAATTGACCAGGCCATTGTTGGGGAGGAAGCGTTCTTTCCTAACAATCGCTTGCTCGTTAGTAAAGGAGACCACTGCCATTACATGCCCCGATCCTCTCCACAGTAAGGGGGGGAACGATCGCTAATGTCATCGCTGCCGGCAAACAATGATTTAGGTGACCGCACCAACAACCCTAGAGCCTAATGAACAGGAGTTTCATTCATTCATCGGGTGATCGTCGACACCTTTACACCAGTAGATCATCGCTAACGAGCGCTCCTACGAATGTTTATTATCGATTATCTGGCTAATCCTTGGGCAGTGTAAAGGGGCCTTTAGTCACTTGCTTCTACCTAAAGCCTTAAAGGGAATCTGTCAACAGTTTTATCCACCATGGTATCAGAGCCTGGGCCCATCAGAGGATCCTCCGGCACACTGGTGGGCCAGTCCAACGCTAAAACACTGGGGAATATTGGGGCATTGCATTAATGAATCGCCTCATTATGCAAGAATGAGGTGCAAGTATTTGATAGTGACAGCGCGGTCGTGATCCAGTCAAGAACCGCACAGCGGCTGCAGCCGCCTAATATTTAAGACTACTTTCACACCTGCGTTGTTAATTTAATTCCGGTATTGACATGCGGCAGAGGATCTCAATACCGGAAATTAACAGATCTGTTTTGATTTTGCACATCAGGATGTATCTGTTCTGTTAGGAAAAAAACGGATCCCTCACTAAATACATTGAAAGTCAATGGGCGGCAGATCAGTTTTTTTTGGCTCCAAAAAAAAACAGATCCGTCACCATTGACTTACATTGTTTTCAGTGCCGGATCCATTCCCCCCCCCCCCCCCCCCCCCCGTTTTTTTGACCGGACACATAACCACAGCTTGCAGCGGCTCTCATGTGACTTCAGGATTCACAGGGTAGTGCTGGTTCCTTTTACTGTAAGGGCTATTATCTGCCAAATGTTTAACCCCGATAGCAATGCCAATGCCAGGTGCCTGGCACAATAATGATGTTTGCACTGCAAGCAATGTGTAGGTGTATTCAGGGCCAGGTCATTTGACAAAGGCAATGCTAGGCGGATATATTACCCATGTTACATCACCCTGTATTCATACTATAGCACACCCTATCGCTTCAGCTTTTCTGGTGCTTTTTCCCATTGATGTAAATCAGAGAAGATGTCTATAAACTGCATGTGCTTTCTTCTTACATGTCGTACTGCAATACAGCTTTTAAAAAAAATAAAAAACTTCTCTAGCAACAATTTTTTTCTAAATGGGTCACTATGGACCGTTCTATGTGTAAAGGCCCCCATACAGATTTATGTATTGTCTGCTGAACTCAACAGGAACAGTGGGTGCAGACAACAGTCTGATGTGTCTGGGGAGCTCCCGAGTAAAGGATCGGGCGAAGTGAACATTTTCACCCTATCCCTTTGTCCTTCCAGGAGATATGCCCCTCCTAGATGTCTATGGCAGTGGCTTTCTCCTCTCTCTCCATTGAATATACAGTACATGTTTGGCCAAACTGAACATGTATGTGTATGGAAAATTCAGGAAGGAAATCTATTAGCCAAATGATCGTTAGCTGGTGAATGTGTGTGGCCGACTGACTGAAAGGGGAAAATCATACATAATCTAGCACATGGCAACCTATTTCTAACAAAGCCCTGTATCTCACACGGATCCAGAGTTCTCCCCATTGATTTCCATGCTAGAATTATTTCAAGCTGTCAGGGGGGGATTCCTTTCTCAGGAGTGTGCCCTTTCTGCAGCAGCTGGTGGCAGTTGAAGAATGAAAATGAGCATCCCAGTGAGCAGGACAGAGAAATTAGAAAAAGAGCAAACAGCAGGTGGCGCCATACAGATCGATTTCATTAAATAACTCAGTAACTATAGTAAAATTGTTATTGCATTTAATTACAAAACTATCCATATCCAGGTGCTGGTTTGAAAACTGTAAAATATTTTTCATAGGATATCCCCTTTCAGGCCTTTATTGTGATAGTCCACAGGGAAAACAAGGGTCAGGCAAGTTGTATCTAGAGAGACACTGTACAGAATGGGCTTGGCAACCACTTATTCCATCCACCTACTTAAATAACAAGCCCATCGCGTGTACGACTAGTTCTGCAATTTGTGAGCATGATTTAATCACCCCTATGTAAAGTGCCTCTTAACTCAGATATTCAATTTAATATTGCCAACAGGCAACTAGGCAGCGTAATTGAACAGTAGTAAAACAAATAATAATAAAAAAAAGAGTACAGTAACTGGATACAATAACCAGAGGAACTGGTGACAACTTCCCCAAAAAATCTGCTCAGTAACTATGCAGCCATTTCTGTTTATAACGTGATAACATATTCCCCATGTAGAATGAAGTCATTACCTTCATCATGTCACGCACATATTGTACTTTAATCAGTTACTTCCTATATTTCACTTAATGGTGAATTAGGTACTTTATCAATATGATCAAATGCAAACAAATACACGCAATCACATAATAAAGGAAAGGGTTTTAGTAAGACTGATTCCATGGAAGTCCCCCAGCACAATTCTACCATCAAAAACAGACAGGTCAAATGAAGATTTCCTGCAGATCCATATGGTACAATACCGAAAAGGGTGTAACTAAAAATGGCTGTCAACCTGATGGTAGAGGACAACTCAAGGACGTATGGTTACCTGTGATCTCTGTGGAATTTAGGCCTTGTTCACATCTGCGTTGGGAAGCACTGTTCAGGGTCTTCATCGCAGATGCTGCCAAAAGGAGCAGACAAAAGTGCTGCATGCAGGACTTTTTTCCCTCTAAGAAAGCGGGACACTTGAATAGGAACCATACGGTCCCCATTATAGTCAATGGGTACTTTCAGCTCCTTTCGTTTCAGTTATGTGTTGGTACTTCTATTATTTTTGTTATTCTGCTCCTGAACAATGGCAAGTACTAGTGCAGAAGTCAATATTGCCTTAATTGGGAAGAGATGTTTAATTCAAATGGAATTTCATTAAAGGATTTCTCCAGAATTGGAAAAACATGGCTGCTTCATTGCAAGAACAGCTGTCCATGGGTTGTGACTGGTAATGCAGCTGTCACCACCAGACATCTAAGAAGCTCTGACAGACGTTCTTCAGAACCTCCTGCTTGAGGTTCTTTCGTTTTGCTTTCGTTTTGTCATCTCGTTTCCCTCTCTCAGCTGTCATCTAGTTGCACTGATTGCATCCCTTTAAATACCCTCCCATACTGCATCACTTTGCAGTTTATACAACTTCCTGGAGTGTGTGCATGCTGGATGCTACAACTGATGCTTCTACAGATAAGTCTGTTCATTGATTTGTATTTTCCTGTTTGCTTGATCCTAGGTGACCCTGACTCCCTCCGTATTAAGTGTAGGGAGCCGGTAGTCTGTCCCCTCACTATTATAGGGTGTTCAGGTGTCACGAGGGCATGCAATTTTCTATCATAGAGATCTTTGCATGGGCTGAGAAGACAGGGAGAGTTTCAGGGCTTAAATAGGGGTCACCCTTTTGTTCCTTAGTTTCGGATCAAGCCAGTCGGATCCTTATTTGTAACTTCTTGTTGTCTGTTACACATCCGTAACAGCAGCTCAGCTCCATTGAAGTGAGTGGGGATGAATTGGTATATCACACACAACCTGTGGACAGGTGTGTGTGGGGTTGTTTAAGGATGGACACAGCATTGGTTTCTTGGCCTGGAGAACCCCTTTATTATCAAAAACCTTTTAAACTATCATAACTCTCAATGTTTTATGTAGTATGGTAATATTGTAGTATGGTATTATTCGCTATAAAAGTATAGTAAAATTAAACCATTTTTAATAAAATGTATTCAATCAGGAAAGCTAAATTTTATACTTATGATACTGATGATATTTCAATTAAACAAGTCATAAAAACATGATGGGTGGTGTCTAACCTCTGGGAAACAACTCTCCTTTTTTGACCAGAATGTGTGTAACCACTCTCCACAATAATGTATGGTACTGTAGAAACAGTCCAATGGGGTGTTTGTACTTGCTAGCAGATCCTCAAATAGGTCTGAGTAGCTGTTAGAATTAGGTGACAGCACATGTCATATGTCCTGTGTTGATCCGGTGGTGTCATCCCTTACTGAGCAGAAAAGGTGCCACCAACACTTTCAGTCCGTACTCTGCAGAGCGAAGACGGGCAGATACGTAGCTAAGTTAGACACATTGATAGACAAGTTCACTAGCAGAGGTTTCTTTAAGAAGTGCTTGCTCTTGTTTAAGATGACAAAGAATTTGTTTTTCTATTCTGGGTGTTGTTCAGTCAGCTCCAAGTAACTAAGTAAACCAAACGTACAGCCGAAACCAAAATCCAACATGTGTATCTGTCCATTTCTGTATCTATGTGTTCCTTCAGGAAATTTACACAACACGCCCTACTCACCTGTCTGATTAGAAAGGCCAAAGACAAATGATGTTGTTTCTGTCTGACTACCATTTGCTGTGAGTGACAATGGCTAGGTACATACGCCTTGTTTCAGGAAGGTCACAAAGATATGGAGAAAAAAATTCTAAATTAAAGAAAATTCACAATTGGTTAAATCTAGTGTCTGTCTAGTTTTGTTGGACTACTTCCCGATGGTGTCCCTCAATTATGAAAAAATACCATGGTCCAAATGTGATGACGTTTACCACCACGTTTAATTTCACAGTATGTTGAAATTACAGCAAAATGTTCAAAACTAAAAATTAATATATAGGTCCATGTAGTATATAAAAAGATGATCCAGTCTGATTGCCAGGTGAAGTTGGGAAAGATTTTTCGCTCCATACTGTCTAATAGGTTTCTTTTACCTTCCTCTTAATCAGTAGGAGGAAACAAAGTCAAAATGTCATCATCTGTCGGCTCAGACCGGCCCACAGGTGAATCCCCTGGTGGACCTCTGAGCAAGGTGATGCCGTAGTCCCAGGGGCGTAGCTAAAGGCTCATGGGCCCTGATGCAAAATTTAGGCTTGGGCCCCCCTTCCCTCAGTGCTTTGTGTGTCTTCTTATGCAGCACAAGGGTCTTTGGCCCCCCTCAGGCTCCTGGGCCCGGTAGCGACTGCTACCTATGCACCCCCTATAGCTATGCCCCTGCGTAGTCCCCTTTCCCTTGCACAAGTGGAACATGGCACAGTAGACTCACTGCACTACATATAGATAGGCAATGTACAGAATAAATGTTCATAGGGTAGATCATTTAATAAACTGCCCAGTTTATTATTATAGATACATCAGGTGGCTGAGATGACATCTAGGTACAGAGGCAGGCCTGCCTGTAACCTCTTTCTCCAGGGACCTGCCCTCTTAAACTCACTGCAGCATCCACCATAATCATCTTGTAGTGTCTTGCTGCTGTGTGAGCAGGTACTGTATATTTTATGTAGCTGTACAGTGGGGCCCCAAAATGAATCTTTCTGGTGGGTCCATGGCACCCCAGTAGGGCACTGATCACCTGCTCTACCAGTCTTTCAGTAGACCTGGCATTCATTGTGTGACCATACAAATTTCTTAAGCATCTGTTTCTTTTGAAAATTTTGATTTGCCCCAGTTGAGATATAGTCTCTTGCCATTTGTTATTCTATATTTTTTTATTTCTACTTTAGTAATTAAATGTTTCCATTTTGATCTCATTTTTACATTTAATACATTAGCACTTTTATTTTATGCCCTCTAAAACAATGGAAACTCCTTTGCCTTTGAAATCATTATCTAGGTTTTGCAAACAAAATGTGATATATTTTTTTTTAAATAAAAGCTTTCCTATAAAGTGGAATAAGAATATAAAATAACACTGTAACTGAATCAGATTTTATTAACATTGCAGGTTGGCATAGAAGGTGGACTAGACAAAACTGGGCATCTTCATATCAGTTTGGATCATAGGATAAAGCTGATCATGGCAGACAGTGCTACAGGAAAGAATAGCACCAACAACTGGTGGAAATCATTGACTGTCCGTAAAAAGCCTAAGGAGATTTCTGTCTATACTTCAGAAAGTTCTGAGGACAAATCGTGGGTAGTTGGTGGTGGATCTTTAAGTTCCTCGACTGGATCTAGGGAAAATCAACATCCTAATTCAATGTCTAGTGGTGCAACAGAACTCAATAATGACGCCAAGTCAGATAAGTCATGTGTAGCCAACACTGGTAGGAGGAACCTCAAGATTTCTCGTTCTGGGCGGTTTAAGGAGAAGAGGAAAGTTCGTGCCACTCTACCAGAGAGCTCCAATTTCTTTCAAGAGAACCCAACGTCACATTCAAATGATGAGAGACAATGAAATCTAGGAAATCTTCCAAACTAGAGGACAGTCGAACATTGCATCAAAGCGATGCTGACAGGCCATTTCTGCTATTTTTATGTTCTCATTGGCATCACTTTGCAGTGTGTCACTATGGTTTAATGCCTTGTTTATTGGTACGTAAGTTAGTCAATTACCGGTACATCAATATAATAAGGACATTTTAGATGGATGATATTGTGCGTTTAGAAGACAAAGGGCAAAAACCCTTTTCTGTCCAAAGGTTGGTTTGAGTGAATGTTAATTGCATTTATAAAATGTAATGTGATTGTAAGATAGAGTTATCTATGAAGAGATAAATCTCTAGAAAAACAAGGACTTTTGTAGAAATTAATCTAAATTGAAATTTAAAGGGGTTGTCCGGCCTAAGAGCAGATAACCTGAGTTCTCCTATAGTGTGACCAATTTAATAAACAAAATCCACTCATCCGTCTGCTGTCTCACCATGCCAGCACCATTGCCCTGTTTCCAGATGCTACTGGTTCCCGTAGGACCAGGAAGTTTCTTAGTCCCATGACCACTGCAGCCAATCACAGGCTTCAGAGACCAAGCAGATGTGACCAACGTGATTGGCTGCAGCAGTCACTCGATCAAGCCACTTCCTGCTTCTGCAGGGACTGGAAAGAGCTGGGAATGGGGCTACAGCAATGGCACAACTGGACCATAGACACGTGAGAGTTTGTTTTTTGCACACATTATGCATAGGGGTGGTCAGTACCTAGGTCGGACAAGCCTTTTAAAGGTCTGTACTTGATATGTGGTGCTAAGATTTAGTGTTGTTTAATTATTAGTGAATTACTGGTGATTGAGTTGCTGTGTCACAGTGGTCTCCAAGCTGCATCACTCCTGTGCTAGTCACACAGCAACCAAAGCACCACAGCTATGTCTCATTCACACGTCAGTGTTTTGGTCAGTGATTTCCATCAGTGATTTTAAGCCAAAACCAGGATAAGTTATAAAGGGAAAGATCTGCACCTGTTCTGTGTTTAGAGCGACACCTGGTTTTGGCTCAAAACACTGATGGAAATCACTGACCGAACACTGATGTGTGAATGAGGCATTAGACGTCTATCTCATATCGCCATTTAGCTGCATTAGGATGTCTGATCTAATAGCACTATGATTTTCACTAAGCCCAGGAATAAAGAGGATTGTAATATCTAAAAATGTCAGCTTGCATATTGTCAAAGATTTCATGATTGAATTATCTATTATTTATTTTTTTAGAGATGGAGATTTCTATATTGAAACTTTTTTTCTACATTCTGCTAAAAGGCTAAATTTTTGTTTTCTGAAGGCGAGATTATAAAATTTGGGCCTTCTTGATGAAGGCTTATAGGATTTACTCCTTTGAAGAGTCGCTGAGCAGATTCATTTTGTTCTGATTTAGAACCTTTAAGAAGAATCACTCTCCTCAAGTGCACTTTAAACTGGAATATATTAGTAGTTTTCTAGTCGTGTAATTATGGAGGGGCTGCTTTTGTAGGTTTAAAGAAAAAAAAACTTCTGATCAAAGATTTTGTAATTGCTGAAATGCAGTTGTTTTAATGAATATTAAAAAAAATAATGTTGACACTGAGACATATGGTTGTTCATTGAGAATTTTGGTCCTGAGCTTACTAGAATATACGGTAACTTACAATGAATGAATGTTTTCTGTGAAGAGAGTATGCAAATCAGCTCTTAGCAAGCTCTGCCTCTAATGCCACAAGATGGAAGGTAGATATCCGAAAAATCTATGTTTAAACTTTTAAACAAGCCTTGAGACATGACTTGGACAATGACTAAGCCAGCATCTCATCTGCAGACAGCTGTTTCAGGGTGCTTGTTCCCCATCAGTGCAGAGCAGAGAGTACTGGCTTAACTGGGTGAAAGGCCTAAGTCAGGATTTGGGGGGAAACTATATCTCCTTATAGAGAGCGCCTAATCAGGATATTAAAAGGAATCTGTCACCAGAGACAGGAGGCATAAATTAGTGCCGGATACCCCGTAATACAGTGGTGTCACTTTTATATCAATATGATGTAGTTTTGATAAAATCAGTTTTCCGGTGTAGTGTAAGCCAAGCACTGTGTATGTCTGTAGTCCTGCTTCATTGAACCTGCTGTTGATGGACAGCTTTCTCTCCATGCATAGTAAGGTTGAGAAAGCTGTCAGTCAGCTGGGTGCGTGGTAGGACCTAGCACCTCACAAATACAGAGGACTGATGAGTTGTTCATGTCATTAATAGGACTCCAGATCAGAGCAGAATACGCCAGGTGACAGATTCCATTTAAAGCCAAACATATTAGTTGCAGCGAGATCGGACAATCATCTTATGTGTATTGGGGATTCATGATTCTCCGCCAACAGCAGATGTCAGGAGAGATCAGGATCAGGCATGTTGGAGTTCAACATGCCCAATTCTTTTGTTCTCTGGAGGATAAACTGCTTGTCAGAGGTGTCTAGCAGCAACTTCTCCACTCTCCCTTTCACAATGCATGCATGCTCAGCCAAGCCAACTGTGCATGTGTATGAGGTTATTGTGTGAGGTGGTTGTTGGCCGTCAGTGTTCTCATATCTGTAGCCAACTCCAGTGTGAATGCACACTTCTAACCGGAAATTAAAGTCATGGGTATGAGTGAACTGTTTATTAGAAGAACATAAGAGTTTTTTGTCAGATCTGCAAATGGAAGAAAGAAGCCTATGGTTACTGCAGAACCAACTGTATATTAATAGTTACTTGTAGTTTAAACAAAGGTTTGATAAGTCATAGTGATACATCAAAAGTTTTAATGGGGGTGCTCTGAGTGATGAGCCTCCCACCAAATGCTAAAAACTAGGAGAAAGAAGCACTTGCACAGTTACTAACAACATTACTTACTTACTTTATTCAGTAAAAAATTTTTCATATTTAAAATACTCTTCAAGGGGGGAAAAAATCACAAATTAATTTCAACAAATAAAAAACACTATCAATTTTATTTACAACACTAAATTCAGTGTAGAGATACACATGGCCATACACAGACAATACTGTCCGCTGAACAATTACCTGCTGTAACCCATGACTCCCCTATACATATACACGATCAGTTTGGCCGGTTTGGGGAGAGGAGAGAGTCTGTGTAAGACAATTCCGGCAAGGGGTTATCTTTAGGTAGAACAAAGGGATTAAGCAAAAAGAATGGTTTGTCCTAATCCTTCCTCCTCCGAAAATCCTCTGTCGGGGTAGAGTTGAGAGCACCCCATGCACTTTAGATTGTCAGCTGAACCCACTGTTCTCCACGGGTTGAGCTAGGGCCCAACTTGTGGAAAATGATGGTTACTTACAGCTAATTTGATTTTCCAGAGCCCATGACAGCACCAGAAGAGAAAGATTTTTCTTTTTCTGACCCAGGGTTTCTAAACAGTGTAGGGAGAACAATCTCATTGGACCTATGAAATTTGGAAACGACTTTTGGAAGAAAAGCCGGGTCTGGTCGAATCAAAACTTTATCCTCTAAAATAGTGGTATATGGAGGATTAATGGAGATGAGAACCAAACAATACCTCAGACCATATAAAATAATTACCTAGGAGGTGTAGTCCATAATACAAGAACACCAATACTCAAATCAACCAATAGCCCCATACAGATACACGAGACATAATCTATAAAATACAGTACAAAAGTTTATTAGACATATATTAATCCATATTAATGTGAAAACAAACAATGGGGGAAGATGACCAACCCACCCAAACCCCTGTCTACAAAGACGGGCCGGAGGCTCTCAGAAAAAAGTACCCACCAAATATAAATCACAGTATAATTGTGTACCCCAAAGGCTAAAATCAATCCAGTCAGGATTGAAAGACAAAATGGTGTCTAGCTGCTTGTAAGCATCAAAACCTTGAGAGCTTCAAGGAAAAATAATTAAATGCAGAACTGGCAAAACAATAGAAAACCAATTGCCAAGGCAGAGCCCTGATAACAAATGACACACAAATGGGTAGCAGTGGTAAAGAACAAATAGTAGTAATCAATTACCCATGGTGGATACAAAGACCGAGGCCTCGGCACTGCTGCTACCTCGACGCGCGTTTCACCAACCCACTGGCTTCGTCCGCAGGCTACGGTATGCTCGTGCTTGTTGGGGTATAAATATCTAAATCGCACCTGAGGTTAATGAGGTTGCTTACCCGGCATGATTAGGCGTCCCGCATCATAAAAGCGCACCACTCGTCACTGTGCAACAGATGCTGAGCGCTCCCCCGCACCACGTACAGCCAGGAAGTGGATGACATGTAGTGTGGGGAAACGCCCATGCCCGTCACCAATGGAACGAGCTGCACGGAGTGCCACACAATGCAACCGCCCAGCGCATGCGCTGGATGCATCCAACCTTAGGTAAAAACCCTAAAATGCTGTGGAGACTACACCAATATTAGAGCTTGGATCATGCCCCCTATTGTGCACTATAAACAAATTGTGTACAGAATAATATAATCTGTGTACATTTAACAGCCATGATTATACCAAAACCTTAAAAATTGTGAATCATGATTTTATAATGATACCAATTAAAACCAGCACTGTGACATTACTAGAAATAAATACATAAAAACCATATAGTTAATTAGGAATATAAAGTGCAAGCAATAAGGTGACGTATGAAAAAATGTATGCAAAAAGCACTATATTATCAATAGTAATAAGTGACATGATGATGATGATGTATAGTCTTGTGTACACGCAGTCTTACCCTTAGGGCCTCGATGCGTTTAGCTGGCTGATTCAACAAGGGAGGAAAAAGAAGAAGGCATGACACTTTACCATGGGCCACAAAGGCCTAGAGGATAAGGCACCTTTTCCAGAGACCAATTTCCTAGCACTTATCAAATGGAGAATCAAGAAAAAGGGAGGGAAGGTAGGGGAGTCTCAAGGTTCAAAGGGTTCGGACGAGATATAGAGAATGTGAAGAGAACAAAATTAATAAACGCGAGGAAAAGGTATCTTTAAAATAAAAGGGACATTACCAACCGTGAATTCATAGACTAAGATTTAGGAAAACCCACAAAATTATATGAACCAAAAATAAGTGTTACATAGGAAGATCAAACGCCTGTTTGAAAAGTAGGGTTTTCAGTGCACGTCTGAATTAGAGAAGACTGGGAATCATTTTCAGGGCCAGAGGTAGGTGGTTCCAAAATCTGGCCCCTTGAGCCGAAAAGGATCTACCTCCACGTCTGATCTTATTAACTTGCGGAATGTTAAAATTCGCAGAGTTACTAGACCTCAATGTCCTCAGCGGGGCGTACCTGGTGAATTTACGTCGCAGGTACAAGGGCCCCACACCATGGAATACCCTATGCATGAAGCATCCAATCTTGAACATCACCCTTTGTTGGACGGGGAGCCAGTGCAAGGCATTAAGAGAGGGAGTGATATGCTCTCGGCGGGCAACACCCGTTCGTAGCCTTGCTGCGGCATTCTGCACAAGTTGAAGTCTATGCAAGTTCTTCTTAGGGAGTCCCATGTACAAGGCATTACAATAGTCCAACCGACTGCTGATCGCTGCTCCGACCAAGGCTTTCCTGAGAGGGGATTTGATGTATTTTAAGATCCTCCTCAGAAGTTTCAGCTGGTAGTGGCAGGTACTAACCACCTGATTTATCTGAGAGAGCCAGGGTTAATCTGGAGTCCAAGACCACTCCCAAGTCCCTGACCTGGATGGCTGTCTCAGGGACAGGTCCAAAAGACAATGGCCATTGGGGTGCTGAGGGTGTCATTTTCTGGTCACTGAATGTAATATATTCAGTTTTGGTGCCATTAAGCTTTAGATGATTGGCACTCATCCAGTGATCGATCTCCAAGAGACATCCGGCCACTGCGGCCAGATCGACTTGACCAACTGTTGTGTATCATCCGCATAAACATGAAACTGAAGATTGTGGCTCCTGATGATGTCGGCCAATGGTCTCAGATAGATGTTAAACAAGACTGGAGATAGTGCCGAGCCTTGTGGTACTCCACAGGACAGTGGGAGATCGGCTGAGTGAAATACCCCCAGCTTCACTCGTTGTACCCTGTCCTGGAGAAATGAGACCATCCATGCCAAGGTCTTTCCATCTAGTCCGGCTACCACTTTCAACCGGTTCATTAACACTTGATGGTCAATAGTGTAAAAAGCGGATAATAGGTCCAGAAGGATTAGGACCATAGAGTCTTTCTGGTCTAATGCCATCAGTAGATTGTCCTGGACATTGACCAGAGCGGTCTCAGTACCCCTTCCAGCTCGGAATCCCGACTGGAAGTCGTCAAGAATGTGTTTGGCCTCCAGATATCCCTGTAGTTGTGCAACAACCTCCCTCTCGCCTATCTTTGCAGCGAACGGCAGTCCCGAAATCGGTCTAAGGTTACTCAGATCGGTCACAGGTAGCGCCGGTTTCTTAGGCAGGGGTGTTACCACTGCCTGCTTCAGAATAGCCGGCACCTGACCGCTGGAAAAGGAGCTATTTATAATGTCTCTAATGTATGGTGCCATTGCAACCGCGGCAGACTTCACCACGGCCGCCGATCATGGGTCTAGAGGCGGGGAGGAGGATCTGAGAGCTCCAATGATTTCAATCGTTCTCTCCTCAGAGATGGGCTGAAATTCTGTGAGGGAATAGGGTAAGGTTGAGAGTGGAGAAGAAAGTGTCTCGTCCGTCCTATGAACCATTGGGATATTGTCCCTATGAACAATACATACAAAAAACACACTATCTATTAAAATAGGGATATTACAACTATCAATTTATAAATACGTGACCGTTTTAATACATAAGGGGAACCCAATAAAAAGTGTTATATAATCTAAGGTGTCATGCACAACATAGAGGATATCCTCCCCATTTGAAGTCTCTCTTCCATAAAGGTAAGGTAGCATTCACACGACCATGTTGGTTTTGCGGTCCGCAAATCACGGATCCGTATGTTCCGTATGTCTTCAGTTATCTTTCTGTTTCCGTTCCGTAAGTCCGTATAATAATACGGACGTGGTGCTTCCGTGTGTCATCAGTTTTTCACGGTCCGCAAAAAACTGAAATGGGGTTTCCTAGAATGTTTTCAGTCCAGGGGTCCGCAAAAAAACAGATGACATACGGATGCATTTCCGTGTGCTATCCGTTTTTTACAGACCCATTGACTTTCTATGGGGCCACGGACCGCAAGTTGCGGCCAAGTATAGGACATGTTCTAAAAGTAACAGACACACGGAACGGACAGCACACGGATGACAATGAAAGGCATTCCACAATTTTTGCGGACCCATAGAAATGAATGGGTCCGTGCATTGTCCGCATGCAGGGGTACACCGGGACACAACTTATCTGTATTTGAAGACCTTGCATATCGATATCCCTTCTACCAGTGGAGACATACTGGATCCAGCCACACGGGATGTCTGTTGGTTACGCAAGTACAGCTGGGTTCACCAGCTTGCTGTCCTATTTAACCTGTTTAATATATCTACTTGCTTAATCACCCAAGGGTATTTGCTATGTATGCTACATATCATAATACAAGCATTTACTAGGCTTATTGACACTATATAAACTAGTCAGTACTCTGTATGTATATCCCCTTTTGTTTAGTTTTGGCTATTGGAGGACACATATGAGATTGATATACACTAACTACATAAATTGTTTATCCGGACAGACTACAGTTCCATCTCTGTAGTGCTGCAAACAGTGGACTCTGAAAATTAGATTTTTAACTAGTCCCTACATTTGATTATAGTGTGATACAATCTTGTATCAAATGTTTATAAGTGGTCCTAAATTTTAGGGACTACCATTTCCTGAGAGAAACATTATCGTGGTCTCTCTTTATTCCGGTGTTATTTTCTTTGGTGTAGGACACTCTGCTATGTTATGTTTTTTTGTCCCCTGAGGAGCCTGAAACCAACGAGGCGAAACGCGTAGGGACGGGATGGTCAGGAGTGTCAAAGTGACACATGACTTGCATCTTGACTATATCATTCACTATTTCTTCTTGCACTATATGTTAATGGGTAGTTCTATTACCACCTCACTGGGGGGGGTGATTTATACATATTGTTTTTGTTATTTTTTTGATATATATAGACCAGGTCTCATATTAAGAATAGCTTCTGCCTGTTATCTGTCATCTACATTAGGGCCCTCTAGGGATTAACAGGAGGTACGAGACACGGGATCGCCCCTATCGGGGCGGCTATTCCGTTTACAGGCAGGGCTACCTAAATAGGGTGAGCACTAGGGACATTGCCCCTATAGCCTATCAAATTATATTTGGCTGCCCATCCAGCAAAAAAGAAGAGGCCAGTGGAATATACTCTCTCCACACTTAGGTTTTTTTTATTTATTTTCGTATTTATTATTTATTTGTGTATCTAAAGGGTCCAATTGTCTTTTAACAATGAATTATTAAAAGTTATGTCTTAGAATTAATGGTAACTCTGTGAAGTAGAATCTTACTGGCATGTTCCAAAATCCATACACGGAGCTCTCTAGTTGTCATGCCCACATACATAAAATTACATGGGCATGTGATTAGATACACCACCGCTGTAGACCTACAGGTAATGTGGTGAACTATTTGATATTCTCTGGCCCTTGGAGTCTACAAAAACTGATGACCTCAGCATGTATTTGCATGCTTGACAATTCCCACATGAGAATGACCCCCATCTGGGGCCTTTACTGCCAAAGACACACTGTGTTATTGGTGGAACATAATGACTCCTTGTAAGGATGTCTCCCAAATTCGTAGCTTTTTTCCATGTAATCAATGGTTAATCTGAAAGTGACTTTTTAAGGTCACTATCAGAAAGCAAGATAGGCCAATGTCTGGTCTTTATTTCCCTGATTTTTCGCTAATGTACCTTGAAAGGTGTAATAAAATAGGGTTTTACATCATTAGCCTTCTTACTACTTACCAAGAGGGAATCTTTAGATGAGAGTTTTGCTCTCAAATAACCCTTTCTGATGTCACATTGGTTGTCTTTGTAGACAGGGGTTTAGGTGGGTTGGTCATTTTCCCCCATTATTTGTTTTCACCTTAATATGGATTAATATATGTCTAAAAACTTTTGTACTATATGTTATAGATTATGCCTCATGTGTATTTGTATGGGGTTATTGGTTGATTTGAGTATTGGGATTAATGGAGATGGCCTGAATCTCATTAAACACCAAAAAATGAGGATGCTTTTTGTATAAAAATAATAAATGTTATTAAATTACATAGAACAATAAATATCAGTGTTAGTCAAAAGGGATAGGACATGAAGAAACGAGCCTCTAGAATAGGGCTCAACAATGCGGAGAATCGGACTTGAGGGAAATTGCACCCTGAGCAGCCACAGTTGCAAAAGTTTTAAAGAGTCGGATGACAATAGAATGAGTAATAGGTAGTGATGACAATACCATATCCCCACAAACATGTTACATGACCATCCAAACTATCCTGGCATCCTCCTCATTAATACCCAGGTTAATAGTAAGACTGCGGCTGTATAATGATATAGCTGGTGGCTGATGACTACTAAATGATAACTAATACCGCCAGTCCAATCCACACTGAGTTTCACATTACATACCCATATTGCTGCTGCTCATGGTGTCAATGGATCCCCAAATGCCTCAACCTCGACACGTGTTTCGCCATTCCATGACACTCCCTGATTCAGATTCTTCTCCTCCAGCCACCACCTCAAGCTCTGAAGAGGGACCCCAAAATATACATTCCCTTCCTTATTGTGATCACTGGGTTCCTGATCAGATGTCAGATTTTTTCCTGGACAAGGATTACTTTTTCCTGTGGTAAAAAAAAACATTTCTGGCAGGAGGAATCTAATATCAGTCCCAGAAAAGACTGTCTTCTGATGGGATCTGCTCTTAATTTTTTCAGATTCAAAATCCAGCCCAATTTATTCAGAATTTCTGATACTGTCAATACTGCTGATCTTCAAGCTTCTGCTGCTCCCCCTACTTTCAGAAAAATGTCCAGATATGGTATGAAGAGAAAATATTTTTCCCTTATGTGAGCTGCCATTTCTTTATTTGCGTAAATACTCTTGGAGCCATGGACAGGCCAAACGGGAGAGCCCGGAACTGAAAATGTCGAAGGTGACCCCCTATTCTCACTGCGACTCTTAGGAATTTTTGATGGTCTAGAAAGATTGGGTCATGATAATATGCATCTTTGAAATTGAGTACTGCCATGAAACAGTGAGGAGGAAGAAGGTTTATGGCTGATTTTATAATTTACATTTTGAACTTTTATCTGTAAAAAAACGGTTCCATTTTTTTAGGTTTATTATTGTTGTCATTATTGTCACTAAAAACAGGGGAGAGTAAAACCCCTCGCCTTCTTCCGCTTTTGTTACTGGAACTAAAACTGATTTTTTTCTACAAATTTTAGCACCTCGTTTTCCATGGCCGAATTTCCTAGAGCCGAGGCATGATCTGAATTTTCTGTTTTTGTCGTCCGCTTTATCTAGTAAGTCATCTAGAGTTGGTCCAAAAAGGTACTCCCCTTCACAAGGGACCCCACATGGTTTATTTTTTGATGGGAAGTCTCCCACCCAATTTTCTAGCCAGAGATTTGAGTTAGACAAAGCAGCAGATTTGGCCGCCAGTCTAACAGAGTCAGCTGAGACGTTCGCCAAGAAGTCAGCTGCTTTTTTTATAGTTGACATTTCTGATAAAAAAAATTCCCTAGGGCATCTATTTTTTAATTGATTTTCTAATTTAGAGAGCCATACTATCAGTGACCGGGCCGTACAAGTAGAGGCTATGCTCGGTCTGAACCAAGAAGTAGATGCTTCCCATGCCCCTTTTAAAAAGATATCAGCTTTTTTATCCAGTGGGTCTTTTAATATCCCCATATTATCGAAGGGAAGAGCCGCCTTCCTAGATACTTTAGAAATGGCTACGTCTATTCGTGGTGCTTTATCCCATGTGGCACAATCTTCCTCTTTTAAGGGATATTTACGTTTAAGATTTTTAGATATGTTAACTTTTCTGTTTTTGATTAAAGCTGAAACATTTTTATGAACCGGAAAGGTGCTATGGTGTCTAGATTCTAGCCCCTCAAACATAATATCCTGGATGGACCTGGGTTCTTTTGTCTCTTCAATGCCCATAGTTGAACGTACGGCTTTTAGGAGTTTCTCTGTGTCTTCTATAGGGCAACATGGTCTACCACTTATTTCACCTTCTTCAGATTACAATAGGGATGAATCATCAGACTGCCCATATAATGAGGAATGCATGTTGTCTTCACCAGAATCAGACAAAATATGTTCCTGTACAGTATTAGGTCATCTTATTTTAGACTCTTTTCTAGATAATAAGGTAGAATTAACGTCCGATTTGACTAGTGCCTGAAGACATTTGTAAAAAGATGGCGATTCTTCAGCCACCGTTTTATCAATACATGGCTGACACATCCTCTTCTCCCATTCAGATGACAACCCAGTTTTACAAAGAACACATTCCTTATTCTTCCTTTTTGTCACCACCTTCAGAGGTTTTGTCTGTAATACATTAGTATAAGTACATCAGCAGACAGAAGCACAACATTATGCCCAGAGCACTCACCCCTTCAGAAGTACCAAGGCTGGAGGGACTGCAGACTCTTCCACGTGCTTGTCCTCCTCCATGCTGCTTCTGTTACTGCACCAAAGCGCTGCTAGGACAACGGCAGTTCACCCTTTCTCATAGGTGATTCTGTGATGACGTCACGTCCGACGCGAGCCGGTCACGTGACACGTGCCGCTCTCCCCGGCCTAACTCCCTGTCAGGAGTTTTGCTGTGCCTCTGCCCGTCCCTATCAGCGCACCAGAGATGCCGCAATATAATCCCAGGAACAGCAGGTATGACGGGGAGAAATCCAGCCCACTAAAAAGGTCAGTGTAGGAGCACCACCAGAGAGAGGGAACCTGAAAGGAAAAAACTGCAGGCTTCCCCAGAGACAGGAAACCACACTGAATTAGGAGGAGAGTGTCCATCCTTTTATTATGCAGGTTTCCTGTCTGTGGGAGCGGATCCTCTCTCTCTCGTGGTGCTGTCATGGGCGAAGGGAAAGGTAAGTGTATGCTATAAATGAAAATTCATGCCAGGCATCTGCTTTGTGCACTCAACATTAGGCCTTTTGCACACGACCATATGGCTTTTTGAGTATTTTGTAGTCCGCAAAAAACGGATCGGCAAAAAATATGGATGACGTCTGTGTGCATTCGGAACAGCTGGCCCCCGATAGAACAGTACTCTCCTTGTCCGTTATGCGGACAATAATAGGACATGTTCTATCTTTGAACATACCTTCCTTTTTTTGCGGATCCATTGAAATGAATGGTTCCGTATATGGTCCGTATACGGAATGCAAAAAATGGAACGTAAACTGAAAAATAAAAAATGTTTGTGTGCAAGAGGCCTTAAAGGGAACCTGTCATCAACTTTATGCTGACCTCACTGAGGGCAGCATAAAGTAGTGACAGAAATGCTGATGTCAGCGGTGTGTCACTCATGAGCTAAAAGTAAGTGGTTGCCGAGAACCATCATCTTAATCATTACAGCCCAGGCCTTGAAAAGAGTCAGATCTACCTGAGAAGAGTCCTGGTTATACATAGTCTCCTGCTGTCTCACCCATCTGCTGATGATTGGCAGTTCTCTCCTAGAGAGAAAGGGAGAAAACTAGGTAGAAGACTGTCAGTCATCAGCAGGTGGGCAGGAGAGCAGGAATTCATGAATAACCAGGACTCTTCTCAGGTGGCCGTGACTCTATTCTAGGCCCAGTCTGCAATGATTGTGATGTTGGTTCTCGGCAACCACTTACTTTTAACTTATAAATGACAGACCGCTGAAATCAACTCTTTACTTTATTCAGCTTTTAGTATGGACAATATAAGAGAAAATAAAATAGCATTGAAATAGTCCCTTGCTCTCTGCATTTCCATATTCATAGGCCTTTGGAACCTGTGGAGGAATTGCAGGATAATATTTGGCTTCTCATGATGAAGGAGGAAACTAAAGGGAACTTGCCGCAAGCAGAATTTTTCAGAACAGGAGGAGCTGAGCAGATTGATGTACAGTATTGTGGGAAAAGACTTAGAAAAACTTGCATTTTATTCATTTAAATTCCTGCTCATTCTGAGCTTTGAAGTCCAGGAGGTGATCCACCAGTGATTGACAGCTATCTCTGTATACACAGTGATAGAAGAAGGCTGTCCATCACTGATAGGACCGCCCCCTGGACATCAAAGCCCAGAATGAGCAGGAGTTTAAATTAATGAATTACAAGTTTTATTGAATCTTTTCCCATAAAGCTATATATCAATCTGCTCAGCTCCTCCTGCTCTATTACCTGATGTAGGCAGATAGAGCTTTGTGGCCAGGGGCAGGGAAGTACATAGCTTTCGTGCTGCCTGAGGAAATAGAAACGGCACCCCCCCCCCCCCTCCTGCCATGCCAAATTCTTGACCTTACCCCTTCCCTCCTGCCAGAGGTGTAACTTGACCAACATGCACTTTCTACACTGCCTGTCCAAAAAAACCACCTGGATTTAACTAAGCAAATAGTTATGAGCCTCCTATTGGATAATTACTACACGGGCGATTATCTTTCAGCTGGCAATACGTTATTTAACCCCAACTGGTGCAATGAGTTGCTTCTTATTTCTTAAACAACCATGTCGAAAGACACATCTCGTGGCCGTGGAAAAGATGTTAGTCTGTTTGAGAAGGGTCAAATTATTGACATGTATCAAGCAGAGAAAACATTATTAAAAACTGGAAGGATAGTGGGGACCCATCGTATTCGAGGAAGAAATGTGGCGGGAAAAAAATCCTGAATGATCGTGATCGGCAATCACTTAAACATTTGGTGAAATCAAATCGAAGAAAAACAACAGTAGAACTTAGGGCTATGTTTAATAGTGAAAGTAAGAGCATTTCCACACGCACAATGCAAAGGGAACTCGAGGGATTGGGACTGAACAGCTGTTTAGCCGTAAGAAAACCACTAATCAGTGAGGCAAACCAGAAAAAAAGGCTTCAATTTTCTAGGGAACATAAAGATTGGCCTCTGGAGCAATGGAAGAAAGTCATGTGGTCTGATGAGTCAAGATTTACCCTGTTCCAGAGTGATGGGCGCATCAGGGTTAGAAGAGAGGCAGATGAAGTGTTGCACCCATCATGCCTAGTGCCTATTGTCCAAGCCTGTGGGGACAGTGCTATGATCTGGGGTTGCTGCAGTTGGTCAGGTCTAGGTTCAGCAACAGTATGTGCTCCAAGAATGAGGTCAGCTGATGACCTGAACATACTGAATGACCAGGTGGATTTTTTCTTCCCTGATGGCATGGGCATATTCCAAGATGACAATGCCAGGATTCATCAGGCTCAAATTGTGAAAGAGTGGTTCAGGGAGCATGAGACATCATTTTCACACATGGATTGGCCACCACAGAGTCTAGACCTCAACCCCATTGAGAATCTTTAGGATGTGCTGGAGAAGGATTTGCGCAGCAGTCAGACTCTACCATCATCAATGCAAGATCTTGTTGAAAAATTAATGCAACACTGTATCGAAATAAATCTTGTGACATTACAGAAGCTTATCGAAACAATGCCACAGCGAATGCAAGCCGTAATGAAAGCTAAAGGCGGTGTGACCTTTTTTTTGGTGGTGACTTTTTTTTAGGACAGGCAGTGTATAATACCAGTGTCTTCTGTGGCACAAGGGTCTTTGGGCCCCTCAGTCTCAAGGGCCCGGTAGCAACGGTTTAAGCTGTTAAAACGGTTTAAGCTGTTAAAACATTACTCGTTTTCATGGAGCATCTCACGTTGCCACAATTAAAAATGTTAGCGTGTTGTTAATGGAAAATCGTTTCTATTTGCATTTAGTATCAGACAAGCTCCACAATCACCTTTGCAATTAGCATATTCCATGGAAAGTAACAAACAAATTAGACACAGGGTTATTGGCAAAAGCACAAGACTGTCAAACACAACTAGACACTTCTTAATTTGTTTAATAAAATATGTCGAGCCGGAGCTGAACTGCAGTAAATGCAGAGATTTACACTCTCCGAGTGCAGGGTAGACATGTGAGAATGACACGTTTGCTAATTGGGGACAAAAATAAAAACTCAATACCCAACTGCTTGGTAGATGAATTGTTTTGTTTTAAACAGCACTGGAGATGGTTAATTATTACAATTGCCTATTTATATTCTCATATATGTAAATGATTGTTGACGTATCCCTAAGGCCTCATGCACACGACAGTTTTTTTTCACGGTCCGCAAAAACGGGGTCCGTGGGTCCGTGATCCGTGACCGTTTTTTCGTCCGTGGGTCTTCCTTGATTTTTGGAGGATCCACGGACATGAAAAAAAAGTCGTTTTGGTGTCTGCCTGGCCGTGCGGAGCCAAACGGATCCGTCCTGAATTACAATGCAAGTCAATGGGGACGGATCCGTTTGATGTTGACACAATATGGTGCCATTTCAAACGGATCCGTCCCCATTGACTTTCAATGTAAAGTCTGGAGTTCTTTTATACCATCGGATTGGAGTTTTCTCCAATCCGATGGTATATTTTAACTTGAAGCGTCCCCATCACCATGGGAACGCCTCTATGTTAGAATATACTGTCGGATATGAGCTACTTCGTGAACCTCAGATCCGACAGTATATTCTAACACAGAGGCGTTCCCATGGTGATGGGGACGCTTCAGGTTAGAATACACTACAAACTTTGTACAAGACTGCCCCCTGCTGCCTGGCAGCACCCGATCTCTTACTGGGGGATATGATAGCACAATTAACCCCTTTAGGTGCGGCACCTAAAGGGGTTAATTGTACTATCATATTCCCCTGTAAGAGATCAGGGCTGCCAGGCAGCAGGGGGCAGCCCCCCCCCCTCCCCAGTTTGAATATCGTTGGTGGCACAGTGTGCCCCCACCATCGCCCCCCCTCCCTCCCTCTACTGTATTAAATCGTTGGTGGCACAGTGTGCCAACCACCATCGGCCCCCCTCCCTCCCTCTATTGTATTAAATCGTTGGTGGCACAGTGTGCCAACCACCATCGGCCCCCCCTCCCTCCCTCCCTCTATTGTATTAAATTGTTGGTGGCACAGTGTGCCAACCACCATCGCCCCCCCCCCTCCCTCTATAGCAGTAACATTGGTGGCAGTGTGCGGTCTCAACAGTAGAAGATTCATACTTACCTGCTTGCTGCTGCGATGTCTGTGTCCGGCCGGGAGCTCCTCCTACTGGTAAGTGAAAGGTCTGTGCGGCGCATTGCTAAAGAACTGTCACTTACCAGTAGGAGGAGCTCCCGGCCGTTCACAGACATCGCAGCAGCAAGCAGGTAAGTATGAATCTTCTACTGTTGAGACCGCACACTGCCACCAATGTTACTGCTATAGAGGGAGGGGGGGGGGGGGCGATGGTGGTTGGCACACTGTGCCACCAATGATTTAATACAATAGAGGGAGGGAGGGGGGCCGATGGTGGTTGGCACACTGTGCCACCAACGATTTAATACAATAGAGGGAGGGAGGGGGGGGGCGATGGTGGGGGCACACTGTGCCACCAACGATATTCAAACTGGGGAGGGGGGGGGGGTCTGCCCCCTGCTGCCTGGCAGCCCTGATCTCTTACAGGGGAATATGATAGTACAATTAACCCCTTTAGGTGCCGCACCTGAAGGGGTTAATTGTGCTATCATATCCCCCAGTAAGAGATCGGGTGCTGCCAGGCAGCAGGGGGCAGTCTTGTACAAAGTTTGCAGTGTATTCTAACTAGAAGCGTCCCCATCACCATGGGAACGCTTCTGTGTTAGAATATACTGTCGGATCTGAGGTTATCATGTCGTTGATGAAGTTTACAAAGTTATTTGTGAATTAACCGATAAGAAGCATCCAAGCAGCAAATGACTGACCCAAAATCAATTGCGGATCCGCAAAACACGGAGACTGGCAATGTGCATTCTGCAATTTGCACTATAATAGAAAATGCCTAATCTTGTCCGCAATTGCGAACAAGAATGGGACATGTTCTATTTTTTTGCGGAAACGGAAGCACGGATGCGGAAGTGCGGATCCG
The DNA here is from genome assembly GCF_014858855.1 of Bufo gargarizans. Classification (NCBI taxonomy): domain Eukaryota; kingdom Metazoa; phylum Chordata; class Amphibia; order Anura; family Bufonidae; genus Bufo; species Bufo gargarizans. The sequence goes on along the minus strand of NC_058084.1, from coordinate 344,814,650 downwards.
CAAATGCGGATGCGGACAGCACATTCCGGCCACATTGAAAATGAATGTTTCCGCACCCGTTCCGCAAAATTGCGTGTGAATGGACCCTTAGAAATATCCCAAATAACACGGGGGAATGTCCACAAACAATGAATAAACCAAAAGATTACAATTCCCTATTAACTGCTGACTGTCCGGGATTGTTTTATTTAACCCATTCTGTACACGGCTAAATTTTATTTTTTTATTTCCCTGCCCTCCAAGAGCCATAATTTATTTTCAATTTCTATTCACATAGTCATATAAGGGCTTGTTCTTTGTGGAAAAAGTTGTATTTTTTTAATGGCACTGTCTATTTTACCATAGGTCACATTGGAAAACAGGAAAATAGTTATTTGTGCATTGAAAATGGAAAAAAAAGAAAGGCAATTTCGCCCAGGTTTTTTGAGTTTTGTTTTTACATCGTTGACTATGCGCTAAAAATCACATGAAGAACCTTATTCTGTGGGTCAGTATGATTATAGTGATACAAAATGTATATCGTTTTTATTATATTTTACTACCTTAACAAAAAATAAAAACCCTTTGAAAAAAACTTTTTTCTTCTTTGCATCACCATATTCTGAGAGCCATAAGCTGTATGAGGGTTTGTTTTTGAGGGGTGGTGTGTACTTTTTAATTATACCATTTTTGGGTACATATGATGACATTTTATTCCATTTTTGGGGGGAACAAAGTGACAAAAAAATGGTGAATTGCGCATTTATATTTCTTTTCCATTACACCATACATTGCACAGTAAAAATATTTATATATTTTAATTGTCCAGACATTTTCACATGCAGTGATACCTGCTATGTTTATTTTTTTATGTTTACTTATTTTTATATGTAAACTTGGGAAAGGGGGTAATTGTGGTTCTATGGAACTCTCACTGTGAGAAGCTGTGTCTTGTGCACGGCTTTTTAAAAAGTTAGTCATGACAGATAGAGATAAGCGAATCGACTTCGGATAAAACTTCGTTTTAATACTGTATGGAGTAAGCGCTCCGTACGGTATTAGAATGTATTGGCTCTGATGAGCCGAAATGATTACTTTGCGAAGTCTCGCGATACTTCACATAATAACTTCAGAAATTGATTTATACTGTAAAAAAACATTTCCCGAACTCGGGTTCGGTTCCAAGGTACCACTTTGTGTGCATGAGCCCTATGATTGACAGCAGTGTTGTCCAAAGAGTCTATGGCCCAAACGCGCGTCAAACGCCCCAAAAATAGCTCCTGAACTTGCTTATGCGTCGGGCGTTTCACAGCGCGTTCAAACGCGCTGTAAAACGCTCAAGTGTGAACCAGGGCCATAGGAAAGCATTGGTATTCACTTGTTGAGCGTTTTACAGCGCGTTTGAACGCGCTGTAAAACGCTCAGGTGTGAACTTAGGGTTAGGGCTCATGCACATGACCAGTGTTTTTTCTGCATCCGATTCACAATTTTTGCAGATCTGATGCAGACCCATTCACTTCAGATGTGGACAGCACACTGCGTGCTGTCTGAATCCATGTGTCCGTTCTGCAGCACCCGCAAAAAAATAGAACATGTCCTATTCTTGTCCGCAAACATAGGACCGTTCCATATAGGGCCATACGTTCCATTCCGCAAAATGCAGAACACTAAGGCTGGGTTCACACCTGAGCGCTGTAAAACGCTCAACAGGCAAGAACCAATGATTCCCTATGGGAATGGTTCTCACCTGAGCGTTTTACAGCGCGTACGATCACGCTGTAAAACGCTCGACGCCCCAAGAAGTACATGAGCTTCTTTGGGGCATCTTGTTGCGCGTTCCCGTACATAGACTTAGCGGGAACGCGCAACAATAGGCGTTCGCTTGTTCCGGAGCCACGTATGTCAGACGCCCGTAGAATCGCGCATACAGAGCGCGACATCCCGAACGCTCAGGTCTGAACCCAGTGTGAGTATCTGTGTTTTGTGGATCAGCAATTTGCAGACCATAATAATGTTTAAGGGAGATCAGACCATGGTGGATAAAAGGAGTTGGAATCAGTGGTGTACTAAGGTAAGGGTGCAGCAGAGAGCGTTACTATTACGGCATGTGTGTGTACGCTCCTTTTTCATAAATTACGTGTTATTTTCAATGCCGCAGTTTTCCCAGTTGAAGTCCATGGGAAAAAAACACGGTAGAATAGAAAATAGCCATCTTTAGGCCATATTGTGTTTTCCAGGCGTTAAATATTAATGTATTCTTAGAATAGGTCATCAATATCTAATCAGTAAGGTCTGAGTTGTCGCACACCCGCTGATCAGCTATTTGAAGCAGATGCAGTGCTTGGAGAAGTTGTGCAGCTTCTTCACAGCATACCAAGCACAGCGCCGTCCATCGCATAGTGGCTGTGCTTGGTATTGCAGCACAACCCCATTCACTTGAATGGGACCTAGCTACACAAAGGACATGGACGTGGTGTCACAGTCTAAGGCCTCATGCACACGACCGTTGTTTGGGTCCGCATCCGAGCCGCCGTTTTGGCGGCTCGGATGTGGACCCATTCACTTCAATGGGGCCGCAAAAGATGCGGACAGCACTCCGTGTGCTGTCCGCATCCTTGGCCCCATTAAAAAAATATAACATGTCCTATTCTTGTCCACGCTTTGCGGACAAGAGTAGGCATTTATATTGCCGGCGCCCGTTCCGTTCCGCAAATTGCGGAAGGCAACACGGGCAGCTTCTGTTTTTTGCGGATCCGCGGTTTGCGGACCGCAAAAAAACAGCACGGCTGTGTGCATGAGGCCTGAGGAGAAGGCCCCAGCACCCCCCTTGTGAGCCATGGCTGCTTCCAACAGCTGTTTGGCAGATTGCTCATTGATACTTCATTTCCATAAAACCCCTTTAATCAAAGTATATCTTAAAAACCGCCAACTTTTATACTACTCTATACAGTGTGACATTTGGCTGCTGTACCTAGAGTATATATACAGTCTTGCGGTTTGGTACTATAGCACACTCCATCAGGCCATCTAGTAAGAAAAAGGTTTTATTTTTTATTTTTATAAAAATCTTTTATTTGCTCTGTATGTGGGTGGAACACACAGTTTAAGCATGTAACATGACAAAGTCCACAGCTAATCTTAAGTCATTCATGTCATCACATGATTACAGTGCAGTTATGTTTTACGTCCACAGATGTGTCATTGTGTGCACCCTGGTGCCCTATGTCAGAGTCAAACTGGTAACCAGGATTAGGTGATTATTTTCTTCTTACTTGCCCAAAGGCAAGATAAGCAAAATGTTATTTTTACATAACAAACGTTCGGGATCAAAACTGAGTATAACTAAATGTAATTGGGTTGAAATTTACAAGACAAACTACAATGGAAGCGCCTATCTCCCTGTGCCCTGCCGCCGCCGCCAGCTCGGGGGGGGGGGGGGGGGGGGGGTCAATTGCCCCGTTGCCCCCCCCCCCCGGATCCACCACTGCTTCGAGGTAGAAGCCAATTTTCCCCACTTTAGGGGAATAAAAAATTTGTTCCCGACTCCAATCAGGCAATCAGAATAACTCCCTGGATCAACGACCCTTCTCTAGTAGCTATAACCTGTAATATTATTACACTCCAGTCTTCTCTCAATAGATGCCGAGAAGGCTTTTGATCGGGTTCGATGGAGCTTCATGATAGCTGCCCTGCGTCAGATAGGACTTGGCCCGAACCTGATTGACAAAATTAGTGCCCTATACTCCAGTCCATCCGCCAGAGTGAAAATAAATGGTATTCTCGCCTCCGCTTTTAATATTCGTAATGGCACGCGCCAGGGGTGCCCTCTTTCGCCACTTCTCTACGTCCTTGTAAAGGAACACCTTGCCATTGCATTACGTAACAACCCTGACATCACGGAGATAGACTTACATACCCACCATCATAAGCTAACTCTTTAGGCGGACGATTTACTCTTATATGTTGCGAACCCCCATATTACCCTACCATCTATTTTGCAAGAATTTCATCGATTCGGGTCTCTGAGTAACTTAACAATATGAATAAAAGTGAAATGTTAAATATCTCACTACCGGCCGTGAAAATGACACTTATTCAATCCAATTTCACCTTTAAATGTCAGACAACGAGCATTACGTACTTGGGATTGCATATTCCGTCTCACCTCCACCTCCTATACCCGCTTAACTACTTACCTAACTAAATAATCTCGGAGCCGGGAAATTACTCTCTAAAATCCCTTTCGTGGTTCGGTAGAATAAACGTAGTTAAAATGGATATCCTACCAAAATTCTTGTATTTGTTTCAAACAATCCCCATTTGCGTTCCAGGGAAGTTTTTTATAACCATTAATAGAGCAATAACTAGATTTGTATGGGGTAAGGGTAAATCCAGACTGAATGCTCGTATACTGACTAAACCCAAGAACAGGGGTGGCATGGGTTTGCCAGATTTGAAACTGTACCATTCGGCGGCTGTTCTCATGTGGATCCTTAATTGGTCCAAGGGCTCTAAAGCTAAACTGTGGGTCCAGATGGACCAGGATCTTGCTCCAATGGATTGTTTGGTGGCCCCATGTGTTCCGCAGAAGGATAGACCGCCATTGGAGGAATGGCCCTTTTTAATACGTCACGCTCTCTCTATTTGGGACAAATTTTGTCTGTCTCAACTACCTGGCCCCATGACTCCTCTAATGGGTAATCCATCTTTCGCCCCTGGTCATCAGGCTTCTAGATTCTTGCACTGGTCTGGCCGATCTCATCCTAGGGTCCGAGATGTCCTTAGCGGGAGTACGTTTGTTCCCTTGGATACTTTAATTCCTTCGGATAGGAGACAGGGGCAATATTGGTTAGAGTATGCTCAGCCTAAATCATTTATCAGGGATCTCCTTCCACACCTCTCATGCCCGGAGTTGACTACCTTCGACAGCCTTTTCTTGAAACCGGACCTACACTACAAAGTGCTTTCTCAGCTTTACAAGACCTTGACAAAACTTAGTAATTACGACCTAGCGCCTTGCTTTGGGAAGTGGGAATTGGACCTTCATCGCACTTTCTCCCCAGCGGAGGTTGATAAAATATGTACACTCACTCACGGTCTATCGAATTCGACTGAGGCTCAGAAAAAGAATTATAAAATACTGTCCTTCCACCCTCCATAAAATGTTTTCTTCAACTACTGATATTTGGTGGAGATGCAAATCGGAAGTTGGCACTATGCTTCACATTTGGTGGGGTTGCCCTAAGATTAAAAGATTCTGGGATCAAGTGCTAGACGTCTTTAAGGAGTTTTCAGGGAAAGTGGTTACTGACTCACCTGACCTTACGCTTCTCTCTTTGATACCTGGCTCGGTTTCCATGGTAAAGAAAAGTGCTTTAAGATTTTTCCTCACGGCGGCCCGGATGACTATTCCGAGGCACTGGAAGATGGATCGCGCTCCCTCTCTCTATGAATGGGCTGGGGAATTAAGGTTTCTGATTAGGATGGAGGAACTAATTGCTACCTCACATGATCAGGATGATAGATTTGAGGCTAGGTGGAGGCCCCTTCTTGATTTTATTGGTTCTCCTGAGTTTTCCACAATAATACAGGATCTGGGGTCTTCAATGTAATAGATTATAGTGTTCGGCTGGTTCCAGAGATTAGAAATACCTGGTTAGTGAGTAAACCGGGGCGTTGCACTCTGAGTTTCCCTCCCTTCCCCGTTTTCCTTTCCTCCCTCCTGTTTCCTGTTCTTTCTCTTTTCTATTCTGTCTATCTGTGTTATTCTTTATTAGCTCATTCAGATTGTGATTGGTTCATAGATTCTTATTTCACCTTATTGCTATTAACAGAGGATCCGTTGTGGTCCTTTAAGGTCATATTCTGATTTGACTTGGATGAACACCTTGTTTACCAATTTTTAGCTATTGGCAGAAGAGTCTGTGTGTTCTTTTAATGCCTGTATATTGTTATGACATATCTGTAAAACATGGAAACTGTTTTTTTTTCCCCAGCTTTTGATTGTTATCGACTAAGGATCCTGCGTGTTCCTGTCGTGACTTTATTTGCTTTGAATATTCTGAAAACTTTTATAAATTCAGAGTAAACATAAAAAGTAGCATAATGGACTTTGCAACTTTTTGGTCTTAAATGCACAAAAATGTGTGACTTTTTGCATTTTTACACCACTCCAGTTTTGAAAAGTGGGTAGGACAGTGTGTTGTTTTTTATTTTCCACATTTATCACAGTGACTTTAAAAAAAAAGTCTAAAAAAATCTCACTGAACAGAGCATGCCCCTTTTTCAAACAGCTGATTGGCATGAGTCCCGAGAGTCAGACCCCCACTGATGGGATATTGATGACCTATGCTAACGACAGGTCATCAATATCGGACTCCCAGAAAAGCCCTTTAAGGCCTCTTGCACACGAACGTGTGCTGCCCATGCCCGTGTTGCCACCCGCAAATTGCGGCCCGCAATGCACAGGCACCGACCGTGGGCCAGCCGCATGCAGATCGCAACCCCATTTACTTTAATGGGGTTCGCGATCCGTCCATTCCGCAAAAAGAATGGAACACCATGAAAGCACTCCATAGTGCTTCCGTTCCGCACCGCATGTCCGGATTTGTGGACCCATTCAAGTGAATGAGTCCGCATCCATGATACGGAATGTACACGGCCGGTGTCCAGTGTATTGAGGACCCGCCGTATGCCGATTTACTTGTACTGTATATCATCAATCAGCGCTCATTTATGGCCCAACACTGGCACATGTAAGAGGACCCTAAGATGACAGAAACTATTTGTTTAGCTCAGTTTGTAAAAGCAACAATCTATAGCCATTACATTGTCTGCAGTGATACTGTACATTATGGTGCTTTGAATGCCATATGTTACATACAATTATATTTCTATATTATTTCTATATATTTTCATATTATCTGTCTACACATAAATCAATTTATGACTCATTTCAGTATTAAAGGGGTTGTACCATCTCAGACATTGGGGGCATATCGCTAGGATAATGTCACCAATGTCTGATAGGTGCAGGACCCACCACTAGGACCCACACCTATACTTAGAATGAAGCAGGCAAAGTCCCCCTTAATTAATTCCTATGGGGGGCTGAAAATAGGACGAGGGCTGGCTTGGCTATTTCCATCAACACCATAAAAGAGAATGGCGCACTGGCCGCACTTACACGGTGCGCTTCCCATTCATTTCAATTGGACTTCCGAAAATTGCCAAGCATGCCACAGGAATGAATGGAGGACGGCCACGCATGTGCGGTGAGCCCTGCGGTACTGTGCCGGATCCATTCTAAGTATAGGCGTGGGTCCCAGAGGTGGGGCACGCACCTATCAGACATTAGATGCATATCCTAGCAATATGCCCCCAATGTCTGAGATGGGACAACCCCTTTAAATGCTGTTAACCAGTTACAATGGCTATTTAGACTTACTGGAATATAGGAACCATATTCTATGATCCAGCATATTAACTACAAATGTAAATGCTCAATAAACTTTAACAAAGAATGTCGAAAGAGTCAGTGTCTGCTACAAATACAAGAAAAATGATCCCACAGAGTTTTCTAGTCCATCACAAATAAAGTAGAAGAGAAAATTCAAATGTCAGCTGGATCTTATTTCATTTTGTTTAGCCAAACCACTACGTTCATGCCAGTTCATCAACTTTCCTTGCCAAGGGATACTAGTATATGCAGCGCATAGCAGCAACATGCTAGAATCCCTTTTATGACTCTTGGAGAAGTTAATTGTAAACCTAAAGCGACTCTCCATTAATTCACATTAACTAGGAAATGAACAGAACACTTAAATTGTGCCCTGTTTTTAATGTATTTAGTTGCAGATCTGTCAATTTCTGGGCTCCTCTTCTGCCATGCAAGATGGCCGCACCCTTTCTCTGTTTATTCTCCAGTTATTTTCCCCAGTTCATTCCCCACTTTTTTTCATAAACCAAAGGGTCGCTTTTAAGTGACATCATTGACTACATAGGTAAGGGCAGGCAGCAAAAAGTCAATATATAAGTCAGACAAAATTCAGGTCAGGCAGCAGGGGGTCAGAATCCAGGAATCAGACAGAAGTCGGTACATGGATAGACAAATGGATAGAGTACAACTTTGCAGGAACTAGCAAGCTAGGTAACCTATTGCTCAAGCCCCCTCCCACTGGGGAAGGAGTCTGAAGTACCCCTGGGTTGCCAGTCATTGGCTAGTGAAGTGTAACATTGCAGATGTATTGTGACAATAACAATAAGGCAATTTACCAGTTCCATCTCCCACTTGCAGACACATAGCACCTAGACACTTTGGGAGTGCAGCTTCTCTAGATGTTAAAGAAGATTAGAGTGCGTGCACGCTGGCCCTTTCAAGGCTGGTGGTAACGCGCACAGGAGAAGAGGCCTCAAGCAGGGTGCAGCATGTGTGGAGGAACAGAGTGGGCCCGACGACCAGGCCCGAGAGATGATGGCGAGATGATGGTTCCATTGGCTACAGCTTCATTTAATTTCTATGGGACTGACTTTGATAGCACAGTACAGTGCTTGGCTGTGTCCATGAATCCAAGCAACTGTGAGCAATAATGCGCATGTGTCCCCATCAATCCATTTAAATGGGGGCACAGGACTTCTGTTCATAATTGCTAGGGGTGCCACTGGTCAGACTTACAGTGATCATACCTTTATCACCACTATGACATCCATCTCTCTCCCTCTCATTTCGAACAATTTCCTGAATTCTAGAATCAGTTTGCTCAACTCTGAATAAGCTGCTACAGGAAATAGAAACAGAAGGAGCACTATTTATTGGTTATGGCTTAATACACCCCCTTGTTACTGGATAATGTGCATATGGTACTTTAGTTATTTGCACATCTGTAAATTCCCCTCCAGTTCTGAAGAGAAATAACTTCTCAACCCTGTCAGTTTTCCTGTCAGCAACACCTGATAGCATTAAAAAACAGCCAAAAATTACTGCAAATGTCACCAAGCCCGAGGCACTTGACTAGGACTTCCAAGTTTTTATTGTTAGAGAAAGGATAAACAGCGCCTCTGGTCCATTACCGCTAGATATTATTTCAGTTTTGGTGCGTTGCAAGTGGGTGCTCACGTTTTGCTGCTTGTCAAGCATGTGGTAAGCGGACATCAGCCATACATCAATCTCCCTGCTGCCACGTCCTCACCAGGAATGCACACTCCACGGCGTACCGGACATCGCTAAGATTGTGTATAGGAGAAAAGATGAAAGACTTCACAAGCGATGCAGGAGATCGACACTTTTACTTTACATTCTGGACTTCGTGATTGACCTGATGAAAGAGGTTGCTATCCTCTGAAAGGCGTTGTCTGTATCTCCAATAAAGAAGTCCAGATATTTAAAGTTAAAGGGAACCTGTCATGTGGATATTTGTATATAATTAGTTAGATTATAATCAATCATTAACTACTAAAAAGTACCTTAGATGTATTCACTTACTGGTGTGACAGATGTTTACCTCATAATATACACACAAAGATGCCACATGCTAATGAGCTGATTTGAGTCCAGCGTGATGTCATTGAGTCCAGCGTTTATATAATTAACAGTTATAGCCACTCCCCTGCCCACCTGCTGCTGATTCATATGGAAAAAAACTGTCATTCAGCAGAAGGTGGGCGGGGAGAGTCAGGAGCTCATGAATATTCAGGACTCATCATTATCAGCTGGAGCTTTTCAATACAAGATGTTGGCAGATTGACTGGGTCAATTAAAGAAAGTGACCTAGCATTTTACTAAGAGAATCAGTCACTTATATTATGTTGTCCTTAGTTAGGACACCATAAAACTGGTGACAGGTTCCCTTTAAAGTAATGCTCTCCTGCATCTGTTCAAGCGCTGCTTCTTCTCTCCTATACTCATTCTAAGGCCTCTTTCACACGACCGTATGGCTTTTTCAGTGTTTTTGCCGTCCGTTGTTCCGTTTTTTGTTTTCGTTGTGTTTCCGTTTCTATTCCATTGTTTTCCGTATGGCATATACAGTATACAGTATTTACATAGAAAAAATTGGGCTGGGCATTCAATTTTCAATAGATGGTTCCGCAAAAACGGAACGGATACGGAAGACATACAGTTGCATTTCCGTATGTGTTCCATTTTTTGGGCGGACCCATTGACTTAAATAGAGCCATGGAATGTGATTTGTGGGCAATAATAGGACATGTTCTATCTTTCAACGGAACGAAAAAAGGAAATACGGAAACGGAATGCATAAGGAGTACATTCCATATTTTTTTTCCGGAACCATTGAAATGAATGGTTCCGTATATGGACCGTATACAGAACGCAAAAAAACGGCCCGTAAATGGAAAAAAAAAATGGTCGTGTGACATAGGCCTGAGTGTATATTGTTAGCAAAGTACTTATACGTAGTTTTCAATGTCACTGTGTATATTTTATTTTTTTTATTCTAAAATCCAGCAGTTTCCTACTGGCCACTAAGCCTAATAATAGGCACCACTTCTCGTTCTGTACAGATCACTTTTGTGCAGTTGCAGTACCCCAGTAAGTTACTGCACAGGGTAATTGCTAGAACATCTGCCTTAAGTATCCGCCAGAGGAACAGCCTGCTGGAGCTCTCTCGATCTGGATATTACTGCAATGCCCGCCTCATACTATAATTGGATCTGGGAAAGATTTTGCCGCTGCTGGGATTACATACAATTTTTTGTCTGAATCCCAGGATATTTTCTGGGTAGCGACCGGATCTCCACCAGATCCCATTACAGTCAATGGGGTTGGCAGGCACTGCGTTAACATCCGGCTTTGGCGGAACCAGAATGCTCCAGCAGAATATTCTCTGCCGGACACCTAACACAGATGTGTAACTGGCCTTAAATGTTATCATTTGCTATATTTTATACCTAAAATATTGGCTTATTGTATTATTGTATTAGGTTGTCAGGAGATCTGCCCCCCTGGTTAGTTAGAGTAAGTGGAGTGTGTCTCTAGCAGTGAAGACCTACAGTACATGTCTTGCACTTTAGTAATAAGAGACTATATTTATTGCAACCAAGTAGCCTGGTTCCTGACTCCACAATTCACCGGCCCCTATACTCACTCTACTGCCTTGCACTCAGACACCTAACACCAAGGGCAACTCAACAATCACCAGGCCCTGAGGGAAGACAGGGTGCGTCCTTCATTCACTGCATGGCCCAGTGAGAGTAGGCGTGAGGATTGCCACTGTGACTTGGAGTACTACAAGCACCCGCAAAGCCACTACCACTCTTCCCATCCTTGCCTCCCCTGCACAGTCATCAAATTATCATTACAGGGAGGATAAGATTGACAGATAATACCTCTGTATAGATAACACTGGATCCACCATTCACAATAGGTGATATAATAATTCATTCTCTACTCCCTCCTGACCTCTTCACAGGTCACACAACATGCCAAGAAAACGCTTCCATAGAAGTCAGTGAGGTCAGCTCCTGTCCATTGTGTCTGTGGCCCATGGTAGCTGCTCTAAAGCATATCTCTAAATGCTGTTAACCCCTTAGTGACTAATGACGTACTGTCTATGTCATGATGTGGTGTTAGTTAGTGCACAGTACGTCATGAGATCAAAGTGTCGCTGCAAGTATACTTGCGGTGACAACGGCATCTAAACGGGTGCTACAGACAGCTGAGCTAGCACCACTGAGGAAGAAACCGTTTCAGGTTTCGAAACGCGTCTGTTGATATCAACTTATACATAAAATAAAAAACTGAAAAAATCACTACAGAGTTTCAAGCACACTACTCACAACGATGGATTATCTACAATATCCATAAGTATCAAAGGTCCATCAGCGCTACAATTCTGAGAGTGCCGGCACTAGCGCAGGACGGAGCAGCAACATCTGTAAAACTAGAGAGATTGTTTGCAGTAACACGTGGATTATCATACTACTACAAGTAACAAGTGTCTTCTCCGGGGTACTAATCATACTGACATCGCTAAGGAACTTTTTTCTATTACAATTTAGCAGTGCGCGAGCTCCGCACTGCAGTAGGGCAGAGGGACCTCAAACGTTTCGACATCTGTGGCATTGTGCTGTGTGATCAAATTGCACATTTCAGAGAGGTCTTTTATTGTGGGCAGTCTAAGGCTTCGTTCACATCACCGTTTCTCCTTTCCTTTCTCTGGCTCCGTTGAGGAGCAGGAGAACGGAAAGGACGGATTCTGCAGATAATTGAGACCTAACAGAGCCTAAAAACCCCATAGACTATAATGGGGCCATAAAGGGGTCTGTTCAGTGTCCGCTCAGAACATGATTTTTGAGCGGAGACGAAAGTCCTGCATGCATTATAGTCTATGGGGTCTTTAGGCTTCGTTACACTCAGTTAGGTCTCAGTTATCTGCAGAATCTGTCCTTTTCCTGTGGAGCCGGAGAACGGCACACCTGTGCAATATCCATGCTGTCTAATCAGCACCTTGATATGCCACACCTGTGAGGTGGGATGGATTATCTCGGCAAAGGAGAAGTGCTCACTAACACAGATTTAGACAGATTTGTGAACAATATTTGAGAGTAATGGGTTTTTTGTGTATGTAAATGTTTCAGATCTTTGAGTTCAGCTCATTCAAAATGGGAGAAAAACAGAAAGTGTTGCGTTTATATTTTTGTTCAGTGTATGTAATATGCTTTGATGGTTTTATTTATGCATTTTAATACATAACACAAACACAAGTGTAGAACATTCAAATGGTTGTGGCTCCTGCAGGCCTTGGTATGGCCTGCTTCTGCACAGTTCACTCCCTGGTTGCAAATACCAAAATATCACTCTATCACCACTCTGAAAGCTACACTGCTAATATAGCTTTATTAGGGAAAATACACTTCAACTGTGAGGGACAGAATCTATATAAAAAACAAAAAATCCAGAAAATCACATTCTCTGAGAAACTCTCGCTAAGATCAAACTGTGGATAAGATATATATATATATTAATGACAATTGGCATACATAGAAGTGCTGGAGTTTGTGCGGGCCCTCAAAAATCAGTAACAATCACCTCCTGACGAAGCCAGCCCGGTGGCGAAACGCGCGTCGAGGTTCTCGATGTCTGTACCAATTAGACTGGACGTATTTCACCATGGGTATATTTAGAATTATTTATCTATAATCGGTTCATATTTATTGGTACTTGTGCCACATAAGAATACTCTTTACCGGTCCCTCATAACTCTGTACTTGTTCCTCAGATTGTTAGTGATTTTAGGGGGCCCGCACAAACTCCAGCACTGCTATGTATGCCAATTGGTATTAATATATATCTTATCCACAGTTTGATCTTAGTGGGAGTTTCTCCGGGCTCTCATTTTGGGGGCATCTCAATTCTATTTCATTGACTGAAGTGGTATTATATCTATACTGTCCCGGTATTGATTATTATTTATATATAGTCCTATGTTCAATTGGTTTGCTTCCTATTCTGTAGCAGTAACCTGTGGCTATTCCAACTTGCCCTCGTCTTCACGAGTTTATATTTTGTATCTTAATGTTTAATAAAGTATTGATCTTTTATATTATTCTTGTATATTTAATTGGGGGCCATTTGTGGTTGTTATAGGTTTAGGATTCATATATTCCATCAGACAATACATTATAGACGTATTTCCCTTATTGTGCATAAAGCCTAAAATTATTCTGTATGTAGCGGCACCACCAAAAAACTGCAAGGGGATAATAAGGGTAAGTAACTCATTATATTGACTCAAAAACAGTACATCTGCCACTTGTGCTACATTCTGTTAAAAATGCTTGCGGTTGTTCGTGCAGGATGACACCAGGTTTTCCAGTTTTCATTATGTCATTGATGCAGATGAATCATTGGGTCAATGATTCAGAGACTTGAATAACTTCCAGCTTGAAAGCTCCGCCAGCATTTACCACTATTTTTTTTTCTTTCCTTATACTTTTTAATAAACTCTCAATTATAAGGACACATTAAGAGAAATCGACCGCTATATCATGGCAGGCACTTTTACTTGGTACCTTTTTGTATGTTACTAGATCTTTAATAATAATAACTAGTAGAATATTGCATTGCAAGCAGCATGAAAAAGAATGAAATTATCCTGTATCTAATGAAAGCTATGGAAAATTATACCAACTCTGAACTGCCAAACGTTATAAGGCCTCATGCACACGACCGTTGTTCTGATCCGCATCCGAGCCGCAGTTTTTTTGACCCATTCACTTCAATGGGGCCACAAAACCTGAAATCTCACACATGCGCTGTTCATTAGAACATTGGTGCATGCATAGTACAACACTGTGTCTGTGCTAACCACTAAGGCTGGGTTCACACCTGAGCGTTTTACAGCGCGTTCCTACGCGCTGTAAAACGCTCAACAAGGAGAAACCAATGATTCCCTATGGGAATGGTTCTCACCTGGGCGTTTTACAGCGCGTACGATCGCGCTGTAAAACGCCCGACCCCCCAAGAAGTACATGAGCTTATTTGGGGCGTCTTGTCGTGCGTTCCCGTACATAGACTTTCGAGAACGCGCGACAATGGGCGTTCGCTTGTCTCTGTATGCGCGATTGCAAACGCCGGTACAATCGCGCATACAGGGCGCTCCTTTCAGAACGCTCAGGTCTGAACCCAGCGTAAATATCTGTACTGCGCATGCATCATCGTACTAATGGATGGTGCAGGCACGAGATTTCAGGGCCAGGCAAGATGATTATGCAGGAGCATTTGATACTGCGCTACATAAAAGGTTCGTACATAATATGAGAATGCTTGGACTGGGAGAAAACATCTGTAAGTGGGTAAGTAACTGGCTCAGTGATAGAAAGCAGAGGGTGGTTATTAACGGTACACACTCAGATTGGGTCACTGTCACTAGAGGGGTACCTCATGGGTCAGTATTGGGCCCTATTCTCTTCAATATATTTATTAATGATCTTGTAGAAGGCTTGCATAGTAAAATATCAATTTTTGCAGATGATACTAAACTGTGTAAAGCAATTAACACGGGAGAGGACAGTATACTGCTACAGAGCGATCTGGATAGATTGGAGGCTTGCAAATAAATAAAGTAGCAGCACACCACTAAATGCACTAAGACTGAGTGAACAGGTGAATGTGTGAACAGGGTCAAATACATGACGCCAATACTTACTGCAAAGCAGTGAAGAAGCTCTTAGTGCATAATATTGATCAAAAATATGTCTGTATTGTTTGCTGTATTATTGCCGGGTAGCTTGCACCTACGATTTGTCTCAGGAGGTGCTGTTCCGTTTTTTGCTTATATGTATATTATAGAGGACCAGGCATCCTCTTTGGAACTTAGCACTCCCCGCCCATCCCCCACCCCTTGGTGTTTTTAATCAGAGTAACAATGGAGCTGGAAACTCCGTGTTAGAGTAGGTCCCACCTGATAAGGAGCTACCTTGTCGTCTGGTAGGTGGGCCCGACATATGTTTGATCAATAATATGCGCTAAGAGCTTCTTCACTGCTTTGCAGTAAGTATTGGCGTCATGTATTTGACCCTGTTCACACATTCACCTGTTCACTCAGTCTTAGTGCATTTAGTGGTGTGCTGCTACTTTATTTGTTTGCTGTATTATTGCCGGGTAGCTTGCACCTGCGATTTGTCTCAGGAGGCGCTGTTCCGTTTTTTGCTTAGATTGGAGGCTTGGGCAGATAAGTGGCAGATGAGGTTTAACACTGACAAATGTAAGGTTATGCACATGGGTAGGAATAATGCAAGTCACCCGTACATACTAAATGGTAAAACACTGGGTAACACTGACATGGAAAAGGACCTAGGAATTTTTGTGAACAGCAAACTAAGCTGCAGAAACCAGTGTCAGGCAGCTGCTGCCAAGGCCAATAAGATAATGGGTTGCAGCAAAACGGGCATAGATGCCAGTGATAAGAACATAGTCCTACCACTTTACAAATCACTAGTCAGACCACACATGGTGTACTGTGTACAGTTCTGGGCTCCTCTGAACAAGGCAGACATAGCAGAGCTGGAGAGGGTTCAGAGGAGGGCAACTAAAGTAATAACTGGAATGGGGGGACTACAGTACCCTGAAAGATTATCAACATTAGGGTTATTCCCTTTAGAAAAAAGACAACTAAGGGGAGATCTAATTACTATGTATAACTATATCAGGGGTCAGTACAGAGATCTATCCCATCATCTATTTATCCCCAGGACTGTGACTGTGACAAGGGGACATCCTCTGCATCTGGACACAAACCTAGAAGAGGATTCTTTACGGTAAGAGCAGTGAGACTATGGAACTCTCTGCCTGAGGAGG
Organism: Bufo gargarizans; assembly: GCF_014858855.1. Lineage (NCBI taxonomy): Eukaryota > Metazoa > Chordata > Amphibia > Anura > Bufonidae > Bufo > Bufo gargarizans. Next base: position 344,798,356 of record NC_058084.1, on the reverse strand, counting down.
TGGTGATGGGGAGTACAATAAAGGAATTCAAGAGAGGCCTGGATGTATTTCTGGAGTGTAATAATATTACAGGCTATAGTTTCTAGAGAGGGGTCATTGATCCAGGGAGTTATTCTGATTGCCTGATTGGAGTCCGGATAGAATTTTTTCCTCAGAAATGAGGAAAATTGGCTTCTACCTCACAGTTTTTTTTTTGCCTTCCTCTGGATCAACTGGCAGGATAACAGGCTGAACTGGATGGACAGATGTCTTTTCAGCCTTATTGGCTATGTTACTATGAAAGGCTGGTAGAGGCAGGAGGCGGAGCTAGAGAGCATTGGCGGGTTTAAGCCTTCCCCCAATGCATTTAATTTGTATATGCATTACAAGATGCATTAAAAGGAGTTTTCATCAGAGTGCAAGTAAAATGTACCATGATATTATTCTTAGCTATTGTGTCTGGTGAATTTCATACTGGCAGACTCCCAGTTATTGGGCAAATGGTCTATTACACACACATATCTTTTGTTATACACACCAACTATTAGTATGAATGGACAGATTTTGGTCATATCATCTGTTGGTGCAATAGAGGCCTTAGTGTATAGGTTGTCCTTGTATATCTTCAGTCTGAAATGCTAATTTCATGCTCATGCTGGGTGGAGTTAGTCAAACAAAAGCGTAAGGCTTATATTAAGGGTGTATTAGACACCCCAATCACACAGACGATTGTGGCTTTCCCTCCCAGCAATTGCCTGCTCGCTTGCTGAGGAGACCGCTGCTATTACATGCAGCGATCTCCTCCGCAGGATAGGGAGGATCGATCGTTATGCAATCGCTCATCCCCATGCTCTACAGTGGTTTGCCCGCGGAAGATCGTAATTAGACAGCACAATCTGCCGCTGGCAAATCCTGTTCTTTCAGCATGCCGAAAGATCTGGATTGCCTGATGAACGAGCTTGTTCATCATGCAATCGGAGGTAGTATTAGACTGCCAGATGATCGCTAACGAGTGTAACTACAAATTCTCGTTAGCGATCATCAGGCAAAAAAATCTGCCCGTCTAATATACCCTTTAATCACTAGAAGGTAGCCGGCACTCGGACCCGAAGCGCACCCGCACGGGGAGGACACAGGACCACAGCGTAATGAATAAATCCCAGCGACTGCTTGTAATCTTCAATTCATCTGTTCTTTATTTCATCTGGTTCCGGCTACCTTCAAGGTGATTGTCGGGAAGGAAGCGTTCCTTCCAGGCAATCTCCTGCTTGCTAGCGGAGGAGACCACTGCTATTACTGAAACACTGTTTGCCGGCAGCAGATCGAGATTACACAGCACGATCTACCACTGGCAAACCATAATTTTTCAACCTGCTAAAAGATTGCTATTGCCTGTCTCGTTCATCGGGTAATCAGTGGCAGTATTACACTGCCAGATCATATGAATGTTAGCGATGATCTGAATGATTATCTGTGCGTGTAATATAAGCTTAAAAGTGTTGTGTCACTTCAGCAGATGGCATTTATCATGTAAAGAAAGTAAAATACAAGACACTTACTAATGTATTGTGATTGTCCATATTGCTTCCTTTGCTGGCTGGATTCATTTTTCCATCACATTATACACTGCTCGCTTCAATCCATCAGTGGTGGTCGTGCTTACACACTAACCCTGCTTTCACACCTGAGCGTTTCCCAAACGCGCGTCAAACGCGCGTTCCTGACGCGCGTTTCTGATGCGCGTTTTTTGTAATAGTAAACGCGCGTTTGACGCGCGTTTGTGTCATTGACTGCAGTGTCCTATGGCCACAAACGCACGTCAAAACGCCCCAAAGAAGCTCAAGTACTTGTTTGAGCGTCGGGCGTTTTACAGCGCGATCGTACGCGCTGTAAAACGCCCAGGTGAGAACCATTCCCATAGGGAAGCATTGCTTTTCATGTGTTGAGCGTTTTACAGCGCGTTTAAACGCGCTGTAAAACGCTCAGGTGTGAACTTAGGGTAAAGGAAAAACGTCGGCCTCTCTGGGGCCCGGGGCCGTGGGAGCGCACATAGGCCGGTGCTTTTTCCTATAGTGTGGAAGCATGGCCACCGCTGATGGATTGCAGGGTGGTCGTAACCATGGGAACGAGCAGTGTATAATATGATGGAAAAATGCTATTTGCTGAAGTGAGACAACCCCTTTAAGGTTTCCGGCCCTTTGATTCGGTGTCTGTATTCAAGTGAATCCAAACAAGGATGTCCTGTCTTTTGATGCATAGGTTGTGAGTTAAAATCCCCTATTCCTCTTGTGGTCAGGGATCTCAGTGCGTCTTTAGAAGTGCCATTTTAAGTTTGTTTAATGATATCTAAGAACAATAAAGGATGTGCTATTTAGACGTAATATTTAAAAAACTATGTATGAATACTTTTATGGATACTGTTTTCCATATGTTCTTTAATAATCTACCACTTCAGTTTTATCAAAATGTCACTTGACCTTGATAAAGTTTGCACAATTTGCTTTGAAGCTGAGATTACACCACTACTGGCATAAACTGATATGGGCTATTATCTCTTGCTAGAGGAGGTTTCTGTATGCAGTAAGCCCTTGGGGAGCCTGTGCAGAGGATGGGAGTGTTAGTAGTCCTGATGAGGTGTTGCCCAGAATTGGTGCAGTGGAAAGGTGGTTTGTAGTGATGAGCGGCATAGGCAATATTCGTTTTCACGATATTTCACAAATTTTTCGCATATTATTCGCAATAAATTCACGAATTCTAGAATTCGGGATTTCGTCATTATTTTCGCAATTGCGCAAATCGGCACTAATGATAAGCATATTTTTTGCGCAATACATGAAACTTCACATTTTATCAGGTCTGAGTAGATATTACTGATTGGTGCACTAAGTATTGTTGTGACATCACAGCACTATGTCTGTAGCATGTATGTATGGACAGCAGAGAAACAGTAATTCCTATCACACTACCTAACACCCTGCACTGGAACCTATTAGCTACACTATATCACTATCTAACCTACACTGACTATCTCCCACTAACTATCTGTATTATATACTGTATATGAACTATCTATCTAATGTAATTGGATAAGGAATAGGATCCAGATGAAAGCACAGAGCACAGCAACGTCACTGCTCTCTCTCTCTCTCAGAACTGCAAAAAAAACTGCAGAAAATGGCTGCTGGGGAGGTTCTTATATAGTAAAGGGTAGGCAACTTTCCTATTGGTTTCTAGGGATGTTGCTAAGCTCTGACAAAGATATTGAAGCCTTCTCATTGGCCCACAAGCAAAAAGGGAGGCTACTGATGAAAAATAAAAAATCTAGAATATTCGCGATTACGAATAAATAGCACTATATTCTACATCTTCGCGAATTCTCGAAGTGCCGATATTCGCAATAAAAAATCGCGATTAGAATATTCACGATCAACACTAGTGGTTTGAAGAATCAGGCCAGAAGTAAACATATAAAAGTCTCTCTTTACTGAGTGACAAATATAACTTGTGGCACATCCAGCGGTATTAGGTACAAATTGCAATTTCTGGCGCCAGATGAGGAAGTATGGCGGCTGGTTGGATGTCATTTGATTAGCACTAGCAGGTACTTCTGAATATAGATGTCCACTGTAATATTCAGGGTTTATATTTGTCTGGCCTAGTTGTTAGTGATGGTGTCTGAGCTGTAGTCCCTCACCTTGCAGCAGTCTGCAAACCTGCAATTTTGCTGAACACTCGGCTGTCTTAACCGATGCATTCTGGAAGCTGTGTTCTGAATTCTGAGGGTCTCTCTGGAGTGTTGGTCTCACAGCAGAATTGGATTGGGTTCCTAGGAGTAAGTGCACAGGCATGTGCTTCCTCTCCCTTGTCACTCTTAATTTTGTGACTCCCCCTCCTGGCAGAAAACAGGACCAGCTCACTCCTAACAAGAGGGGAGGAACAGGGTGGTTAGCCCTGTTCCTACCAACCATAACTTCCCTTGCTGAAATAAATGGCCAAAAATTTTAAATACATAAAAATTAACAATACATAACTGTATACAATTGCAGGTACTGCGTATGTGTCAAAACATACTTAATAGGCCTACAAGGTATGTGCGTGCAGACGTTTGTTGATGCACTATTATGGAGAACCGTTATCAGGACGTAGATAACATATCTATTGGCAAGTAAAGCATGTATTACCTACAGACAGGTGAGGTTGTCAGGTTAAGGGGAGCGGTCACTGAAAAGCTGGTTACAAGTTCATATGACTGAATTTGATAAGACAATTGCACACTTGGCAACCTGATCTCAAAGTGAATGGAAAGCTGCTCTTGTGCTACTATGGAATATTTTTTATAGGTTGATTTTCAAATAACCTATTAGACCTTAAAGGTCACAAGTCCTACACATGCAATGATAACTAAAAAGTTTATGATCCATTTTAAAAGTGGGTATGAACAGCTGTGAACAGCTTCCATTGCAGTCAATGGTAACTGCATATATTTCCATGCACTGAGCTCCCCCTAGTGATGGCTGTAGCCAGACAATTTTATAATACACTGTAAGGAAAGCCACAGACAGAGTTGTATGGGGACATGTATCAATGTATTTATGCCAGTTGTGTGATATCAATGCATTGAAAAATAAGGTGTTCAGAAGGAGCGCCATATTTGGGTGAAGCAGGGGGCGACTTTTTTATTACAATTTTTTCTGTCAATGAAAATTTCTTCCAGTTAAAAAACAATTGTAAATTTGTCAAAAACCTGGGAAGTTGTGCTTTTTGTTCCTTGTTGCTTCAGAGTATTTCACACACACATGCTGGGGAACTGAGTCAAGAAGGGGAGCCCATACTAAGTTTTGATATGAGACTCTTTGAGATCTGTGTACGCTACTTCCCCACTCAATAGAAATCAGTGGCATTTCAATTGTAATAGATTCAAGTTATGTCAATTTTGAGACATTAGGCATGAGGCCAAAACCCTGAATCTGGGATTAGTTGGTGGTCCCAGTGTCATGATGTCATGATCTGAAAATACCCCAAAAAATTAACATCCATAGTACTGTTTCTCTTTATAGCCTTTCTATCAGGACAATATAATGTGAATTCCTTTTTAATTATTAGATATGCTGCACCAGTAACCTGCCTATACTTTAGGAGTATTGTTGGGGCAGTGAATGCACATTTACATCAGACACAATGCGATCTTCATCAAAAGGCAAATACATTACCGCAGCATTAGGGTAAATGGACAAAGAAATTATTATTAGCCACATTAAACTGGAAAATTATTTATATAATTAATGTGGCTAGTCTCCATCCCAATTCATTCGGACATCCACCATTCGCAATATGCGGATGGTGGTTGTCCTAATGAATTGAGATAGTATCATCATACTTTAATATGCCTCTATAAATTTGAGGAAATGAATGTATGTTCTTTTAACGTCTAAATGATGTGTAGCATATACAAAGCACTTAATAAATGAGATCTATGTAGTAGTGATGATGATTGATGACACATTAGAAATAGGGAGTGCCCTCAAAACATTGCATGGAGGTTGCTGGAGCTCCCTGAAGCTAGTGGGAATATGCCGTAAAATAAATTACAGCAAATTGCATGGATGCTTTACAAGCAAAAAGACTAAGGTTTTTACACCTATTTTGCTAAGAATGTTTTAATCTTTCTTGATAATAAATGATAGAAAATGGAATGAAATAATCACAATTACATTTATGTTATTGGAAAATTCTTACCAACTAAATAAACCGGCAAATTTGTTGTACAGGAGCCTAATAAACTCTGAGTTGCATTATCTTTAGTGGTTACATGATCCAATGATTGAAAACCATCTATTCACAAAGAATTTTTTTTTCAGCTTTTTACAGTGTTGAAATTGTTTCACAATTGTTTCCCTCCAGACCTGAAAACCCATGAGGCCCATGGGAACATTAATATGGAAGAACAATTTCATGAGTGCCATTAAACAAACCTGACCTATGGAATCAAAAGAATCTTCATTCTCCATTGAAAAAAAAAAATCTATCATTTGCCTTGGCAGATTTTCTGCCCTCATGAGATCAATGCTGAGCATTGTGAACTCACGCTACATGTGATGTTTGCACAGCATGGCAACACCAAGACACACAACCTGACAGCCAGCTCAATTGTGAAAAATCCACAATTGTCTGGTTAAAGCATAAACATATTAAAGTTAGTCTGTGAAGGTTCTCATTCATCCAGGTCATGGTAAATCAGTAGTAATA